>NC_083560.1:151305372-151396982 GCF_019925205.1 Metopolophium dirhodum
TAAGTCGTTTCGTCAAATAATCGAAAAATATAAAAACTATTCAAAAATTTAGTTTTTTTCTTTTCACCCTCGTAAACTGGCAACACCACAACGTCAGAACGCTATATCTGATTTTGTAAAAAAACTGAACAAATTATCTTTCTCTGAGTGCAAACAGCAGAACTCTAAATAAAATAGCTTAAACGATATTAGCGGTTCAATACCAATGTTTTAGGAATTATGACAACAAAATGTTGATAATTAATGAAAAATCGTTTTGTGAAGTATACAAAGGCGGTTCTTCCAAGCCAATTGATATACAGCTGTCAACCTGATATTTCTAAAAACGCAGACGTCTGATCTACTGAAACCATATAAGAATAACCTACATTCATGGAGGTTTTAAGTCGTTTTGTCAAAAAATCGAAAAATATAAAAACTATTCAAAAATTTAGTTTTTTCCTTTAGCCCTTGTAAACTGGCAACACCACAACGTCAGAACGCTATATCTGATATTGTAAAAAAGCTGAACAAAT
The DNA here is from genome assembly GCF_019925205.1 of Metopolophium dirhodum. Lineage (NCBI taxonomy): Eukaryota > Metazoa > Arthropoda > Insecta > Hemiptera > Aphididae > Metopolophium > Metopolophium dirhodum. The sequence goes on from NC_083560.1 coordinate 151,305,888, forward strand.
TATCTTTCTCTGAGTGCAAAAAGCAGAACTCTACCTAAAATAGCTTAAAAGATATTAGCGGTTCAATACCAATGTTTTAGGAATTATGACAACAAAATGTTGATAATTAATGAAAAATCGTTTTGTGAAGTATACAAAGGCGGTTCTTCCAAGCCAATTGATGTACAGCTGTCAACCCAATATTTCCAAATTTAAAGACGTCTGTTCTACTGAAATCATATAAGAATAACCTACATTCATGGAGGTTTTAAGTCGTTTCGTCAAAAAATCGAAAAATATAAAAACTATTCAAAAATTTAGTTTTTTTCTTTTCACCCTCGTAAACTGGCAACACCACAATGTCAGAACGCTATATCTGATTTTGTAAAAAAGCTGAACAAATTATCTTTCTCTGAGTGCAAACAGCAGAACTCTAAATAAAATAGCTTAAACGATATTAGCGGTTCAATACCAATGTTTTAGGAATTATGACAACAAAATGTTGATAATTAATGAAAAATCGTTTTGTGAAGTATACAAAGGCGGTTCCTCCAAGCCAATTGATATACAGCTGTCAACCTGATATTTCTAAAAACGCAGACGTCTGATCTACTGAAACCATATAAGAATAACCTACATTCATGGAGGTTTTAAGTCGTTTTGTCAAAAAATCGAAAAATATAAAAACTATTCAAAAATTTAGTTTTTTCCTTTAGCCCTCGTAAACTGGCAACACCACAACGTCAGAACGCTATATCTGATATTGTAAAAAAGCTGAACGAATTATCTTTCTCTGAGTGCAAAAAGCAGAACTCTACCTAAAATAGCTTAAAAGATATTAGCGGTTCAATACCAATGTTTTAGGAATTATGACAACAAAATGTTGATAATTAATGAAAAATCGTTTTGTGAAGTATACAAAGGCGGTTCTTCCAAGCCAATTGATATACAGCTGTCAACCTGATATTTCTAAAAACGCAGACGTCTGTTCTACTGAAACCATATAAGAGTAACCTACATTCATGGAGGTTTTAAGTCGTTTCGTCAAAAAATCGAAAAATATAAAAACTATTCAAAAATTTAGTTTTTTTCTTTTCGCCCTCGTAAACTGGCAACACCACAATGTCAGAACGCTATACCTGATATTGTAAAAAAGCTGAACAAATTATCTTTTTCTGAGTGCAAACAGCAGAACTCTAAATAAAATAGCTTAAACGATATTAGCGGTTCAATACCAATTTTTTAGGAATTATGACAACAAAATGTTGATAATTAATGAAAAATCGTTTTGTGAAGTATACAAAGGCGGTTCTTCCAAGCCAATTGATATACAGCTGTCAACCTGATATTTCTAAAAACGCAGACGTCTGTTCTGCTGAAACCATATAAGAGTAACCTACATTCATGGAGGTTTTAAGTCGTTTCGTCAAAAAATCGAAAAATATAAAAACTATTCAAAAATTTAGTTTTTTTATTTTCGCCCTCGTAAACTGGCAACACCACAATGTCAGAACGCTATATCTAATATTGTAAAAAAGCTGAACAAATTATCTTTTTCTGAGTGCAAACAGCAGAACTCTACCTAAAATAGCTTAAATGATATTAGAGGTTCAATACCAATGTTTTAGGAATTATGACAAAAAAATGTTGATATTTAATGAAAAATCGTTTTGTGAAGTATACAAAGGCGGTTCTTCCAAGCCAATTGATATACAGCTGTCAACCTGATATTTCTAAAAACGCAGACGTCTGTTCTACTGAAACCGTATCAGAAAAACCTACATTCATGGAGGTTTTAAGTCGTTTCGTCAAATAATCGAAAAATATAAAAACTATTCAAAAATTTAGTTTTTTTCTTTTCACCCTCGTAAACTGGCAACACCACAACGTCAGAACGCTATATCTGATTTTGTAAAAAAGCTGAACAAATTATCTTTCTCTGAGTGCAAACAGCAGAACTCTAAATAAAATAGCTTAAACGATATTAGCGGTTCAATACCAATGTTTTAGGAATTATGACAACAAAATGTTGATAATTAATGAAAAATCGTTTTGTGAAGTATACAAAGGCGGTTCTTCCAAGCCAATTGATATACAGCTGTCAACCTGATATTTCTAAAAACGCAGACGTCTGATCTACTGAAACCATATAAGAATAACCTACATTCATGGAGGTTTTAAGTCGTTTTGTCAAAAAATCGAAAAATATAAAAACTATTCAAAAATTTAGTTTTTTCCTTTAGCCCTCGTAAACTGGCAATTCCACAACGTCAGAACGCTATATCTGATATTGTAAAAAAGCTGAACAAATTATCTTTCTCTGAGTGCAAAAGACAGAACTCTACCTAAAATAGCTTAAAAGATATAAGCGGTTCAATACCAATGTTTTAGGAATTATGACAACAAAATGTTGATAATTAATGAAAAATCGTTTTGTGAAGTATACAAAGGCGGTTCTTCCAAGCCAATTGATATACAGCTGTCAACCTGATATTTCTAAAAACGCAGACGTCTGTTCTACTGAAACCATATAAGAGTAACCTACATTCATGGAGGTTTTAAGTCGTTTCGTCAAAAAATCGAAAAATATAAAAACTATTCAAAAATTTAGTTTTTTTCTTTTCGCCCTCGTAAACTGGCAACACCACAATGTCAGAACGCTATACCTGATATTGTAAAAAAGATGAACAAATTATCTTTCTCTCATTGCAAACAGCAGAACTCTACCTAAAATAGCTTAAATGATATTAGCGGTTCAATACCAATGTTTTAGGAATTATGACAAAAAAATGTTGATAATAAATGAAAAATCGTTTTGTGAAGCATACAAAGGCGGTTCTTCCAAACCAATTGATGTACAGCTGTCAACCCAATATTTCCAAATTTAAAGACGTCTGTTCTACTGAAATCATATAAGAGTAACCTACATTCATGGAGGTTTTAAGTCGTTTCGTCAAAAAATCGAAAAATATAAAAACTATTCAAAAATTTAGTTTTTTTATTTTCGCCCTCGTAAACTGGCAACACCACAATGTCAGAACGCTATATCTGATATTGTAAAAAAGCTGAACAAATTATCTTTTTCTGAGTGCAAACAGCAGAACTCTACCTAAAATAGCTTAAATGATATTAGCGGTTCAATACCAATGTTTTAGGAATTATGACAAAAAAATGTTGATAATAAATGAAAAATCGTTTTGTGAAGTATACAAAGGCGGTTCTTCCAAGCCAATTGATATACAGCTGTCAACCTGATATTTCTAAAAACGCAGACGTCTGTTCTACTGAAACAATATCAGAAAAACCTACATTCATGGAGGTTTTAAGTCGTTTCGTCAAATAATCGAAAAATATAAAAACTATTCAAAAATTTAGTTTTTTTCTTTTCACCCTCATAAACTGGCAACACCACAATGTCAGAACGCTATATCTGATATTGTAAAAAAGCTGAACAAATTATCTTTTTCTGAGTGCAAACAGCAGAACTCTAAATAAAATAGCTTAAACGATATTAGCGGTTCAATACCAATGTTTAAGGAATTATGACAACAAAATGTTGATAATTAATGAAAAATCGTTTTGTGAAGTATACAAAGGCGGTTCTTCCAAGCCAATTGATATACAGCTGTCAACCTGATATTTCTAAAAACGCAGACGTCTGATCTACTGAAACCATATAAGAATAACCTACATTCATGGAGGTTTTAAGTCGTTTCGTCAAAAAATCGAAAAATATAAAAACTATTCAAAAATTTAGTTTTTTTCTTTTCGCCCTCGTAAACTGGCAACACCACAATGTCAGAACGCTATATCTGATTTTGTAAAAAAGCTGAACAAATTATCTTTCTCTAAGTGCAAACAGCAGAACTCTACCTAAAATAGCTTAAATTATATTAGCGGTTCAATACCAATGTTTTAGGAATTATGACAACAAAATGTTGATAATTAATGAAAAATCGTTTTGTGAAGTATACAAAGGCGGTTCTTCCAAGCCAATTGATATACAGCTGTCAACCTGATATTTCTAAAAACGCAGACGTCTGTTCTACTGAAACCATATAAGAGTAACCTACATTCATGGAGTTTTTAAGTCGTTTCGTCAAAAAATCGAAAAATATAAAAACTATTCAAAAATTTAGTTTTTTTCTTTTCGCCCTCGTAAACTGGCAACACCACAACGTCAGAACGCTATATCTGATATTGTAAAAAAGCTGAACAAATTATCTTTCTCTGAGTGCAAACAGCAGAACTCTACCTAAAATAGCTTAAAAGATATTAGCGGTTCAATACCAATGTTTTAGGAATTATGACAACAAAATGTTGATAATTAATGAAAAATCGTTTTGTGAAGTATACAAAGGCGGTTCTTCCAAGCCAATTGATATACAGCTGTCAACCTGATATGTTTAAAAACGCAGACGTCTGGTCTACTGAAACCATATAAGAATAACCTACATTCATGGAGGTTTTAAGTCGTTTCGTCAAATAATCGAAAAATATAAAAACTATTCAAAAATTTAGTATTTTTCTTTTCGCCCTCGTAAACTGGCAACACCACAATGTCAGAACGCTATATCTGATATTGTAAAAAAGCTGAACAAATTATCTTTCTCTCATTGCAAACAGCAGAACTCTACCTAAAATAGCTTAAATGATATTAGCGGTTCAATACCAATGTTTTAGGAATTATGACAAAAAAATGTTGATAATAAATGAAAAATCGTTTTGTGAAGCATACAAAGGCGGTTCTTCCAAACCAATTGATGTACAGCTGTCAACCCAATATTTCCAAATTTAAAGACGTCTGTTCTACTGAAATCATATAAGAATAACCTACATTCATGGAGGTTTTAAGTCGTTTCGTCAAAAAATCGAAAAATATAAAAACTATTCAAAAATTTAGTTTTTTTCTTTTCACCCTCGTAAACTGGCAACACCACAATGTCAGAACGCTATATCTGATTTTGTAAAAAAGCTGAACAAATTATCTTTCTCTGAGTGCAAACAGCAGAACTCTAAATAAAATAGCTTAAACGATATTAGCGGTTCAATACCAATTTTTTAGGAATTATGACAACAAAATGTTGATAATTAATGAAAAATCGTTTTGTGAAGTATACAAAGGCGGTTCTTCCAAGCCAATTGATATACAGCTGTCAACCTGATATTTCTAAAAACGCAGACGTCTGATCTACTGAAACCATATAAGAATAACCTACATTCATGGAGGTTTTAAGTCGTTTTGTCAAAAAATCGAAAAATATAAAAACTATTCAAAAATTTAGTTTTTTCCTTTAGCCCTCGTAAACTGGCAATTCCACAACGTCAGAACGCTATATCTGATATTGTAAAAAAGCTGAACAAATTATCTTTCTCTGAGTGCAAAAGACAGAACTCTACCTAAAATAGCTTAAAAGATATTAGCGGTTCAATACCAATGTTTTAGGAATTATGACAACAAAATGTTGATAATTAATGAAAAATCGTTTTGTGAAGTATACAAAGGCGGTTCTTCCAAGCCAATTGATATACAGCTGTCAACCTGATATTTCTAAAAACGCAGACGTCTGTTCTACTGAAACCATATAAGAGTAACCTACATTCATGGAGGTTTTAAGTCGTTTCGTCAAAAAATCGAAAAATATAAAAACTATTCAAAAATTTAGTTTTTTTCTTTTCGCCCTCGTAAACTGGCAACACCACAATGTCAGAACGCTATATCTGATATTGTAAAAAAGCTGAACAAATTATCTTTTTCTGAGTGCAAACAGCAGAACTCTACCTAAAATAGCTTAAATGATATTAGCGGTTCAATACCAATGTTTTAGGAATTATGACAAAAAAATGTTGATAATAAATGAAAAATCGTTTTGTGAAGTATACAAAGGCGGTTCTTCCAAGCCAATTGATATACAGCTGTCAACCTGATATTTCTAAAAACGCAGACGTCTGTTCTACTGAAACAATATCAGAAAAACCTACATTCATGGAGGTTTTAAGTCGTTTCGTCAAATAATCGAAAAATATAAAAACTATTCAAAAATTTAGTTTTTTTCTTTTCACCCTCATAAACTGGCAACACCACAATGTCAGAACGCTATATCTGATATTGTAAAAAAGCTGAACAAATTATCTTTTTCTGAGTGCAAACAGCAGAACTCTAAATAAAATAGCTTAAACGATATTAGCGGTTCAATACCAATGTTTAAGGAATTATGACAACAAAATGTTGATAATTAATGAAAAATCGTTTTGTGAAGTATACAAAGGCGGTTCTTCCAAGCCAATTGATATACAGCTGTCAACCTGATATTTCTAAAAACGCAGACGTCTGATCTACTGAAACCATATAAGAATAACCTACATTCATGGAGGTTTTAAGTCGTTTCGTCAAAAAATCGAAAAATATAAAAACTATTCAAAAATTTAGTTTTTTTCTTTTCGCCCTCGTAAACTGGCAACACCACAACGTCAGAACGCTATATCTGATATTGTAAAAAAGCTGAACAAATTATCTTTCTCTGAGTGCAAACAGCAGAACTCTACCTAAAATAGCTTAAAAGATATTAGCGGTTCAATACCAATGTTTTAGGAATTATGACAACAAAATGTTGATAATTAATGAAAAATCGTTTTGTGAAGTATACAAAGGCGGTTCTTCCAAGCCAATTGATATACAGCTGTCAACCTGATATTTCTAAAAACGCAGACGTCTGTTCTACTGAAACCATATAAGAGTAACCTACATTCATGGAGGTTTTAAGTCGTTTCGTCAAAAAATCGAAAAATATAAAAACTATTCAAAAATTTAGTTTTTTTATTTTCGCCCTCGTAAACTGGCAACACCACAATGTCAGAACGCTATATCTGATATTGTAAAAAAGCTGAACAAATTATCTTTTTCTGATTGCAAACAGCAGAACTCTAACTAAAATAGCTTAAAAGATATTAGCGGTTCAATACCAATGTTTTAGGAATTATGACAAAAAAATGTTGATAATTAATTAAAAATCGTTTTGTGATGTATACAAAGGCGGTTCTTCCAAGCCAATTGAAATACAGCTGTCAACCTGATATGTTTAAAAACGCAGACGTCTGGTCTACTGAAACCATATAAGAATAACCTACATTCATGGAGGTTTTAAGTCGTTTCGTCAAATAATCGAAAAATATAAAAACTATTCAAAAATTTAGTATTTTTCTTTTCGCCCTCGTAAACTGGCAACACCACAATGTCAGAACGCTATATCTGATATTGTAAAAAAGCTGAACAAATTATCTTTCTCTCATTGCAAACAGCAGAACTCTACCTAAAATAGCTTAAATGATATTAGCGGTTCAATACCAATGTTTTAGGAATTATGACAAAAAAATGTTGATAATAAATGAAAAATCGTTTTGTGAAGCATACAAAGGCGGTTCTTCCAAACCAATTGATGTACAGCTGTCAACCCAATATTTCCAAATTTAAAGACGTCTGTTCTACTGAAATCATATAAGAATAACCTACATTCATGGAGGTTTTAAGTCGTTTCGTCAAAAAATCGAAAAATATAAAAACTATTCAAAAATTTAGTTTTTTTCTTTTCGCCCTCGTAAACTGGCAACACCACAATGTCAGAACGCTATACCTGATATTGTAAAAAAGCTGAACAAATTATCTTTTTCTGAGTGCAAACAGCAGAACTCTAAATAAAATAGCTTAAACGATATTAGCGGTTCAATACCAATTTTTTAGGAATTATGACAACAAAATGTTGATAATTAATGAAAAATCGTTTTGTGAAGTATACAAAGGCGGTTCTTCCAAGCCAATTGATATACAGCTGTCAACCTGATATTTCTAAAAACGCAGACGTCTGTTCTGCTGAAACCATATAAGAGTAACCTACATTCATGGAGGTTTTAAGTCGTTTCGTCAAAAAATCGAAAAATATAAAAACTATTCAAAAATTTAGTTTTTTTTATTTTCGCCCTCGTAAACTGGCAACACCACAATGTCAGAACGCTATATCTGATATTGTAAAAAAGCTGAACAAATTATCTTTTTCTGAGTGCAAACAGCAGAACTCTACCTAAAATAGCTTAAATGATATTAGCGGTTCAATACCAATGTTTTAGGAATTATGACAAAAAAATGTTGATAATAAATGAAAAATCGTTTTGTGAAGTATACAAAGGCGGTTCTTCCAAGCCAATTGATATACAGCTGTCAACCTGATATTTCTAAAAACGCAGACGTCTGTTCTACTGAAACAATATCAGAAAAACCTACATTCATGGAGGTTTTAAGTCGTTTCGTCAAATAATCGAAAAATATAAAAACTATTCAAAAATTTAGTTTTTTTCTTTTCACCCTCATAAACTGGCAACACCACAATGTCAGAACGCTATATCTGATATTGTAAAAAAGCTGAACAAATTATCTTTTTCTGAGTGCAAACAGCAGAACTCTAAATAAAATAGCTTAAACGATATTAGCGGTTCAATACCAATGTTTAAGGAATTATGACAACAAAATGTTGATAATTAATGAAAAATCGTTTTGTGAAGTATACAAAGGCGGTTCTTCCAAGCCAATTGATATACAGCTGTCAACCTGATATTTCTAAAAACGCAGACGTCTGATCTACTGAAACCATATAAGAATAACCTACATTCATGGAGGTTTTAAGTCGTTTCGTCAAAAAATCGAAAAATATAAAAACTATTCAAAAATTTAGTTTTTTTCTTTTCGCCCTCGTAAACTGGCAACACCACAATGTCAGAACGCTATATCTGATTTTGTAAAAAAGCTGAACAAATTATCTTTCTCTGAGTGCAAACAGCAGAACTCTACCTAAAATAGCTTAAAAGATATTAGCGGTTCAATACCAATGTTTTAGGAATTATGACAACAAAATGTTGATAATTAATGAAAAATCGTTTTGTGAAGTATACAAAGGCGGTTCTTCCAAGCCAATTGATATACAGCTGTCAACCTGATATTTCTAAAAACGCAGACGTCTGTTCTACTGAAACCATATAAGAGTAACCTACATTCATGGAGGTTTTAAGTCGTTTCGTCAAAAAATCGAAAAATATAAAAACTATTCAAAAATTTAGTTTTTTTCTTTTCGCCCTCGTAAACTGGCAACACCACAATGTCAGAACGCTATACCTGATATTGTAAAAAAGATGAACAAATTATCTTTCTCTCATTGCAAACAGCAGAACTCTACCTAAAATAGCTTAAATGATATTAGCGGTTCAATACCAATGTTTTAGGAATTATGACAAAAAAATGTTGATAATAAATGAAAAATCGTTTTGTGAAGCATACAAAGGCGGTTCTTCCAAACCAATTGATGTACAGCTGTCAACCCAATATTTCCAAATTTAAAGACGTCTGTTCTACTGAAATCATATAAGAGTAACCTACATTCATGGAGGTTTTAAGTCGTTTCGTCAAAAAATCGAAAAATATAAAAACTATTCAAAAATTTAGTTTTTTTATTTTCGCCCTCGTAAACTGGCAACACCACAATGTCAGAACGCTATATCTGATATTGTAAAAAAGCTGAACAAATTATCTTTTTCTGAGTGCAAACAGCAGAACTCTACCTAAAATAGCTTAAATGATATTAGCGGTTCAATACCAATGTTTTAGGAATTATGACAAAAAAATGTTGATAATAAATGAAAAATCGTTTTGTGAAGTATACAAAGGCGGTTCTTCCAAGCCAATTGATATACAGCTGTCAACCTGATATTTCTAAAAACGCAGACGTCTGTTCTACTGAAACAATATCAGAAAAACCTACATTCATGGAGGTTTTAAGTCGTTTCGTCAAATAATCGAAAAATATAAAAACTATTCAAAAATTTAGTTTTTTTCTTTTCACCCTCATAAACTGGCAACACCACAATGTCAGAACGCTATATCTGATATTGTAAAAAAGCTGAACAAATTATCTTTTTCTGAGTGCAAACAGCAGAACTCTAAATAAAATAGCTTAAACGATATTAGCGGTTCAATACCAATGTTTAAGGAATTATGACAACAAAATGTTGATAATTAATGAAAAATCGTTTTGTGAAGTATACAAAGGCGGTTCTTCCAAGCCAATTGATATACAGCTGTCAACCTGATATTTCTAAAAACGCAGACGTCTGATCTACTGAAACCATATAAGAATAACCTACATTCATGGAGGTTTTAAGTCGTTTCGTCAAAAAATCGAAAAATATAAAAACTATTCAAAAATTTAGTTTTTTTTCTTTTCGCCCTCGTAAACTGGCAACACCACAATGTCAGAACGCTATATCTGATTTTGTAAAAAAGCTGAACAAATTATCTTTCTCTGAGTGCAAACAGCAGAACTCTACCTAAAATAGCTTAAATGATATTAGCGGTTCAATACCAATGTTTTAGGAATTATGACAAAAAAATGTTGATAATAAATGAAAAATCGTTTTGTGAAGTATACAAAGGCGGTTCTTCCAAGCCAATTGATATACAGCTGTCAACCTGATATTTCTAAAAACGCAGACGTCTGTTCTACTGAAACAATATCAGAAAAACCTACATTCATGGAGGTTTTAAGTCGTTTCGTCAAATAATCGAAAAATATAAAAACTATTCAAAAATTTAGTTTTTTTCTTTTCACCCTCATAAACTGGCAACACCACAATGTCAGAACGCTATATCTGATATTGTAAAAAAGCTGAACAAATTATCTTTTTCTGAGTGCAAACAGCAGAACTCTAAATAAAATAGCTTAAACGATATTAGCGGTTCAATACCAATGTTTAAGGAATTATGACAACAAAATGTTGATAATTAATGAAAAATCGTTTTGTGAAGTATACAAAGGCGGTTCTTCCAAGCCAATTGATATACAGCTGTCAACCTGATATTTCTAAAAACGCAGACGTCTGATCTACTGAAACCATATAAGAATAACCTACATTCATGGAGGTTTTAAGTCGTTTCGTCAAAAAATCGAAAAATATAAAAACTATTCAAAAATTTAGTTTTTTTCTTTTCGCCCTCGTAAACTGGCAACACCACAATGTCAGAACGCTATATCTGATTTTGTAAAAAAGCTGAACAAATTATCTTTCTCTGAGTGCAAACAGCAGAACTCTACCTAAAATAGCTTAAAAGATATTAGCGGTTCAATACCAATGTTTTAGGAATTATGACAACAAAATGTTGATAATTAATGAAAAATCGTTTTGTGAAGTATACAAAGGCGGTTCTTCCAAGCCAATTGATATACAGCTGTCAACCTGATATTTCTAAAAACGCAGACGTCTGTTCTACTGAAACCATATAAGAGTAACCTACATTCATGGAGGTTTTAAGTCGTTTCGTCAAAAAATCGAAAAATATAAAAACTATTCAAAAATTTAGTTTTTTTCTTTTCGCCCTCGTAAACTGGCAACACCACAATGTCAGAACGCTATACCTGATATTGTAAAAAAGATGAACAAATTATCTTTCTCTCATTGCAAACAGCAGAACTCTACCTAAAATAGCTTAAATGATATTAGCGGTTCAATACCAATGTTTTAGGAATTATGACAAAAAAATGTTGATAATAAATGAAAAATCGTTTTGTGAAGCATACAAAGGCGGTTCTTCCAAACCAATTGATGTACAGCTGTCAACCCAATATTTCCAAATTTAAAGACGTCTGTTCTACTGAAATCATATAAGAGTAACCTACATTCATGGAGGTTTTAAGTCGTTTCGTCAAAAAATCGAAAAATATAAAAACTATTCAAAAATTTAGTTTTTTTATTTTCGCCCTCGTAAACTGGCAACACCACAATGTCAGAACGCTATATCTGATATTGTAAAAAAGCTGAACAAATTATCTTTTTCTGAGTGCAAACAGCAGAACTCTACCTAAAATAGCTTAAATGATATTAGCGGTTCAATACCAATGTTTTAGGAATTATGACAAAAAAATGTTGATAATAAATGAAAAATCGTTTTGTGAAGTATACAAAGGCGGTTCTTCCAAGCCAATTGATATACAGCTGTCAACCTGATATTTCTAAAAACGCAGACGTCTGTTCTACTGAAACAATATCAGAAAAACCTACATTCATGGAGGTTTTAAGTCGTTTCGTCAAATAATCGAAAAATATAAAAACTATTCAAAAATTTAGTTTTTTTCTTTTCACCCTCATAAACTGGCAACACCACAATGTCAGAACGCTATATCTGATATTGTAAAAAAGCTGAACAAATTATCTTTTTCTGAGTGCAAACAGCAGAACTCTAAATAAAATAGCTTAAACGATATTAGCGGTTCAATACCAATGTTTAAGGAATTATGACAACAAAATGTTGATAATTAATGAAAAATCGTTTTGTGAAGTATACAAAGGCGGTTCTTCCAAGCCAATTGATATACAGCTGTCAACCTGATATTTCTAAAAACGCAGACGTCTGATCTACTGAAACCATATAAGAATAACCTACATTCATGGAGGTTTTAAGTCGTTTCGTCAAAAAATCGAAAAATATAAAAACTATTCAAAAATTTAGTTTTTTTCTTTTCGCCCTCGTAAACTGGCAACACCACAATGTCAGAACGCTATATCTGATTTTGTAAAAAAGCTGAACAAATTATCTTTCTCTGAGTGCAAACAGCAGAACTCTACCTAAAATAGCTTAAATGATATTAGCGGTTCAATACCAATGTTTTAGGAATTATGACAACAAAATGTTGATAATTAATGAAAAATCGTTTTGTGAAGTATACAAAGGCGGTTCTTCCAAGCCAATTGATATACAGCTGTCAACCTGATATTTCTAAAAACGCAGACGTCTGTTCTACTGAAACCATATAAGAGTAACCTACATTCATGGAGTTTTTAAGTCGTTTCGTCAAAAAATCGAAAAATATAAAAACTATTCAAAAATTTAGTTTTTTTATTTTCGCCCTCGTAAACTGGCAACACCACAATGTCAGAACGCTATATCTGATATTGTAAAAAAGCTGAACAAATTATCTTTTTCTGATTGCAAACAGCAGAACTCTAACTAAAATAGCTTAAAAGATATTAGCGGTTCAATACCAATGTTTTAGGAATTATGACAAAAAAATGTTGATAATTAATTAAAAATCGTTTTGTGATGTATACAAAGGCGGTTCTTCCAAGCCAATTGAAATACAGCTGTCAACCTGATATGTTTAAAAACGCAGACGTCTGGTCTACTGAAACCATATAAGAATAACCTACATTCATGGAGGTTTTAAGTCGTTTCGTCAAATAATCGAAAAATATAAAAACTATTCAAAAATTTAGTATTTTTCTTTTCGCCCTCGTAAACTGGCAACACCACAATGTCAGAACGCTATATCTGATATTGTAAAAAAGCTGAACAAATTATCTTTCTCTCATTGCAAACAGCAGAACTCTACCTAAAATAGCTTAAATGATATTAGCGGTTCAATACCAATGTTTTAGGAATTATGACAAAAAAATGTTGATAATAAATGAAAAATCGTTTTGTGAAGCATACAAAGGCGGTTCTTCCAAACCAATTGATGTACAGCTGTCAACCCAATATTTCCAAATTTAAAGACGTCTGTTCTACTGAAATCATATAAGAATAACCTACATTCATGGAGGTTTTAAGTCGTTTCGTCAAAAAATCGAAAAATATAAAAACTATTCAAAAATTTAGTTTTTTTCTTTTCACCCTCGTAAACTGGCAACACCACAATGTCAGAACGCTATATCTGATTTTGTAAAAAAGCTGAACAAATTATCTTTCTCTGAGTGCAAACAGCAGAACTCTAAATAAAATAGCTTAAACGATATTAGCGGTTCAATACCAATTTTTTAGGAAATATGACAACAAAATGTTGATAATTAATGAAAAATCGTTTTGTGAAGTATACAAAGGCGGTTCTTCCAAGCCAATTGATATACAGCTGTCAACCTGATATTTCTAAAAACGCAGACGTCTGATCTACTGAAACCATATAAGAATAACCTACATTCATGGAGGTTTTAAGTCGTTTTGTCAAAAAATCGAAAAATATAAAAACTATTCAAAAATTTAGTTTTTTCCTTTAGCCCTCGTAAACTGGCAATTCCACAACGTCAGAACGCTATATCTGATATTGTAAAAAAGCTGAACAAATTATCTTTCTCTGAGTGCAAAAGACAGAACTCTACCTAAAATAGCTTAAAAGATATTAGCGGTTCAATACCAATGTTTTAGGAATTATGACAACAAAATGTTGATAATTAATGAAAAATCGTTTTGTGAAGTATACAAAGGCGGTTCTTCCAAGCCAATTGATATACAGCTGTCAACCTGATATTTCTAAAAACGCAGACGTCTGTTCTACTGAAACCATATAAGAGTAACCTACATTCATGGAGGTTTTAAGTCGTTTCGTCAAAAAATCGAAAAATATAAAAACTATTCAAAAATTTAGTTTTTTTCTTTTCGCCCTCGTAAACTGGCAACACCACAATGTCAGAACGCTATATCTGATATTGTAAAAAAGCTGAACAAATTATCTTTTTCTGAGTGCAAACAGCAGAACTCTACCTAAAATAGCTTAAATGATATTAGCGGTTCAATACCAATGTTTTAGGAATTATGACAAAAAAATGTTGATAATAAATGAAAAATCGTTTTGTGAAGTATACAAAGGCGGTTCTTCCAAGCCAATTGATATACAGCTGTCAACCTGATATTTCTAAAAACGCAGACGTCTGTTCTACTGAAACAATATCAGAAAAACCTACATTCATGGAGGTTTTAAGTCGTTTCGTCAAATAATCGAAAAATATAAAAACTATTCAAAAATTTAGTTTTTTTCTTTTCACCCTCATAAACTGGCAACACCACAATGTCAGAACGCTATATCTGATATTGTAAAAAAGCTGAACAAATTATCTTTTTCTGAGTGCAAACAGCAGAACTCTAAATAAAATAGCTTAAACGATATTAGCGGTTCAATACCAATGTTTAAGGAATTATGACAACAAAATGTTGATAATTAATGAAAAATCGTTTTGTGAAGTATACAAAGGCGGTTCTTCCAAGCCAATTGATATACAGCTGTCAACCTGATATTTCTAAAAACGCAGACGTCTGATCTACTGAAACCATATAAGAATAACCTACATTCATGGAGGTTTTAAGTCGTTTCGTCAAAAAATCGAAAAATATAAAAACTATTCAAAAATTTAGTTTTTTTCTTTTCGCCCTCGTAAACTGGCAACACCACAATGTCAGAACGCTATATCTGATTTTGTAAAAAAGCTGAACAAATTATCTTTTTCTGAGTGCAAACAGCAGAACTCTAAATAAAATAGCTTGAACGATATTAGCGGTTCAATACCAATGTTTTAGGAATTATGACAACAAAATGTTGATAATTAATGAAAAATCGTTTTGTGAAGTATACAAAGGCGGTTCTTCCAAGCCAATTGATATACAGCTGTCAACCTGATATGTTTAAAAACGCAGACGTCTGGTCTACTGAAACCATATAAGAATAACCTACATTCATGGAGGTTTTAAGTCGTTTCGTCAAATAATCGAAAAATATAAAAACTATTCAAAAATTTAGTATTTTTCTTTTCGCCCTCGTAAACTGGCAACACCACAATGTCAGAACGCTATATCTGATATTGTAAAAAAGCTGAACAAATTATCTTTCTCTCATTGCAAACAGCAGAACTCTACCTAAAATAGCTTAAATGATATTAGCGGTTCAATACCAATGTTTTAGGAATTATGACAAAAAAATGTTGATAATAAATGAAAAATCGTTTTGTGAAGCATACAAAGGCGGTTCTTCCAAACCAATTGATGTACAGCTGTCAACCCAATATTTCCAAATTTAAAGACGTCTGTTCTACTGAAATCATATAAGAATAACCTACATTCATGGAGGTTTTAAGTCGTTTCGTCAAAAAATCGAAAAATATAAAAACTATTCAAAAATTTAGTTTTTTTCTTTTCGCCCTCGTAAACTGGCAACACCACAATGTCAGAACGCTATACCTGATATTGTAAAAAAGCTGAACAAATTATCTTTTTCTGAGTGCAAACAGCAGAACTCTAAATAAAATAGCTTAAACGATATTAGCGGTTCAATACCAATTTTTTAGGAATTATGACAACAAAATGTTGATAATTAATGAAAAATCGTTTTGTGAAGTATACAAAGGCGGTTCTTCCAAGCCAATTGATATACAGCTGTCAACCTGATATTTCTAAAAACGCAGACGTCTGATCTACTGAAACCATATAAGAATAACCTACATTCATGGAGGTTTTAAGTCGTTTTGTCAAAAAATCGAAAAATATAAAAACTATTCAAAAATTTAGTTTTTTCCTTTAGCCCTCGTAAACTGGCAACACCACAACGTCAGAACGCTATATCTGATATTGTAAAAAAGCTGAACAAATTATCTTACTCTGAGTGCAAAAAGCAGAACTCTACCTAAAATAGCTTAAAAGATATTAGCGGTTCAATACCAATGTTTTAGGAATTATGACAACAAAATGTTGATAATTAATGAAAAATCGTTTTGTGAAGTATACAAAGGCGGTTCTTCCAAGCCAATTGATGTACAGCTGTCAACCCAATATTTCCAAATTTAAAGACGTCTGTTCTACTGAAATCATATAAGAATAACCTACATTCATGGAGGTTTTAAGTCGTTTCGTCAAAAAATCGAAAAATATAAAAACTATTCAAAAATTTAGTTTTTTTCTTTTCACCCTCGTAAACTCGCAACACCACAATGTCAGAACGCTATATCTGATTTTGTAAAAAAGCTGAACAAATTATCTTTCTCTGAGTGCAAACAGCAGAACTCTAAATAAAATAGCTTAAACGATATTAGCGGTTCAATACCAATGTTTTAGGAATTATGACAACAAAATGTTGAAAATTAATGAAAAATCGTTTTGTGAAGTATACAAAGGTGGTTCTTCCAAGCCAATTGATATACAGCTGTCAACCTGATATTTCTAAAAACGCAGACGTCTGATCTACTGAAACCATATAAGAATAACCTACATTCATGGAGGTTTTAAGTCGTTTTGTCAAAAAATCGAAAAATATAAAAACTATTCAAAAATTTAGTTTTTTCCTTTAGCCCTCGTAAACTGGCAACACCACAACGTCAGAACGCTATATCTGATATTGTAAAAAAGCTGAACAAATTATCTTTCTCTGAGTGCAAAAGACAGAACTCTACCTAAAATAGCTTAAAAGATATAAGCGGTTCAATACCAATGTTTTAGGAATTATGACAACAAAATGTTGATAATTAATGAAAAATCGTTTTGTGAAGTATACAAAGGCGGTTCTTCCAAGCCAATTGATATACAGCTGTCAACCTGATATTTCTAAAAACGCAGACGTCTGATCTACTGAAACCATATAAGAATAACCTACATTCATGGAGGTTTTAAGTCGTTTTGTCAAAAAATCGAAAAATATAAAAACTATTCAAAAATTTAGTTTTTTTCTTTTCGCCCTCGTAAACTGGCAACACCACAACGTCAGAACGCTATATCTGATATTGTAAAAAAGCTGAACAAATTATCTTTCTCTGAGTGCAAAAAGCAGAACTCTACCTAAAATAGCTTAAAAGATATTAGCGGTTCAATACCAATGTTTTAGGAATTATGACAACAAAATGTTGATAATTAATGAAAAATCGTTTTGTGAAGTATACAAAGGCGGTTCTTCCAAGCCAATTGATATACAGCTGTCAACCTGATATTTCTAAAAACGCAGACGTCTGTTCTGCTGAAACCATATAAGAGTAACCTACATTCATGGAGGTTTTAAGTCGTTTCGTCAAAAAATCGAAAAATATAAAAACTATTCAAAAATTTAGTTTTTTTCTTTTCGCCCTCGTAAACTGGCAACACCACAATGTCAGAACGCTATATCTGATATTGTAAAAAAGCTGAACAAATTATCTTTTTCTGAGTGCAAACAGCAGAACTCTAACTAAAATAGCTTAAAAGATATTAGCGGTTCAATACCAACGTTTTTCAAGTTATGACTAAAATTGTTGATAATAAATGAAAAATCGTTTTGTGAAGCATACAAAGGCGGTTCTTCCAAACCAATTGATGTACAGCTGTCAACCCAATATTTCCAAATTTAAAGACGTCTGTTCTACTGAAATCATATAAGAAAAACCTACATTCATGGAGGTTTTAAGTCGTTTCGTCAAATAATCGAAAAATATAAAAACTATTCAAAAATTTAGTTTTTTTCTTTTCACCCTCGTAAACTGGCAACACCACAACGTCAGAACGCTATATCTGATTTTGTAAAAAAGCTGAACAAATTATCTTTCTCTGAGTGCAAACAGCAGAACTCTAAATAAAATAGCTTAAACGATATTAGCGGTTCAATACCAATGTTTTAGGAATTATGACAACAAAATGTTGATAATTAATGAAAAATCGTTTTGTGAAGTATACAAAGGCGGTTCTTCCAAGCCAATTGATATACAGCTGTCAACCTGATATTTCTAAAAACGCAGACGTCTGATCTACTGAAACCATATAAGAATAACCTACATTCATGGAGGTTTTAAGTCGTTTTGTCAAAAAATCGAAAAATATAAAAACTATTCAAAAATTTAGTTTTTTTCTTTTCGCCCTCGTAAACTGGCAACACCACAACGTCAGAACGCTATATCTGATATTGTAAAAAAGCTGAACAAATTATCTTTCTCTGAGTGCAAAAAGCAGAACTCTACCTAAAATAGCTTAAAAGATATTAGCGGTTCAATACCAATGTTTTAGGAATTATGACAACAAAATGTTGATAATTAATGAAAAATCGTTTTGTGAAGTATACAAAGGCGGTTCTTCCAAGCCAATTGATATACAGCTGTCAACCTGATATTTCTAAAAACGCAGACGTCTGTTCTGCTGAAACCATATAAGAGTAACCTACATTCATGGAGGTTTTAAGTCGTTTCGTCAAAAAATCGAAAAATATAAAAACTATTCAAAAATTTAGTTTTTTTCTTTTCGCCCTCGTAAACTGGCAACACCACAATGTCAGAACGCTATATCTGATATTGTAAAAAAGCTGAACAAATTATCTTTTTCTGAGTGCAAACAGCAGAACTCTAACTAAAATAGCTTAAAAGATATTAGCGGTTCAATACCAACGTTTTTCAAGTTATGACTAAAATTGTTGATAATAAATGAAAAATCGTTTTGTGAAGCATACAAAGGCGGTTCTTCCAAACCAATTGATGTACAGCTGTCAACCCAATATTTCCAAATTTAAAGACGTCTGTTCTACTGAAATCATATAAGAATAACCTACATTCATGGAGGTTTTAAGTCGTTTCGTCAAAAAATCGAAAAATATAAAAACTATTCAAAAATTTAGTTTTTTTATTTTCGCCCTCGTAAACTGGCAACACCACAATGTCAGAACGCTATATCTGATATTGTAAAAAAGCTGAACAAATTATCTTTTTCTGAGTGCAAACAGCAGAACTCTACCTAAAATAGCTTAAATGATATTAGCGGTTCAATACCAATGTTTTAGGAATTATGACAAAAAAATGTTGATATTTAATGAAAAATCGTTTTGTGAAGTATACAAAGGCGGTTCTTCCAAGCCAATTGATATACAGCTGTCAACCTGATATTTCTAAAAACGCAGACGTCTGTTCTACTGAAACCGTATCAGAAAAACCTACATTCATGGAGGTTTTAAGTCGTTTCGTCAAATAATCGAAAAATATAAAAACTATTCAAAAATTTAGTTTTTTTCTTTTCACCCTCGTAAACTGGCAACACCACAACGTCAGAACGCTATATCTGATTTTGTAAAAAAGCTGAACAAATTATCTTTCTCTGAGTGCAAACAGCAGAACTCTAAATAAAATAGCTTAAACGATATTAGCGGTTCAATACCAATGTTTTAGGAATTATGACAACAAAATGTTGATAATTAATGAAAAATCGTTTTGTGAAGTATACAAAGGCGGTTCTTCCAAGCCAATTGATATACAGCTGTCAACCTGATATTTCTAAAAACGCAGACGTCTGATCTACTGAAACCATATAAGAATAACCTACATTCATGGAGGTTTTAAGTCGTTTTGTCAAAAAATCGAAAAATATAAAAACTATTCAAAAATTTAGTTTTTTCCTTTAGCCCTCGTAAACTGGCAACACCACAACGTCAGAACGCTATATCTGATATTGTAAAAAAGCTGAACAAATTATCTTTCTCTGAGTGCAAAAAGCAGAACTCTACCTAAAATAGCTTAAAAGATATTAGCGGTTCAATACCAATGTTTTAGGAATTATGACAACAAAATGTTGATAATTAATGAAAAATCGTTTTGTGAAGTATACAAAGGCGGTTCTTCCAAGCCAATTGATATACAGCTGTCAACCTGATATTTCTAAAAACGCAGACGTCTGTTCTGCTGAAACCATATAAGAGTAACCTACATTCATGGAGGTTTTAAGTCGTTTCGTCAAAAAATCGAAAAATATAAAAACTATTCAAAAATTTAGTTTTTTTCTTTTCGCCCTCGTAAACTGGCAACACCACAATGTCAGAACGCTATATCTGATATTGTAAAAAAGCTGAACAAATTATCTTTTTCTGAGTGCAAACAGCAGAACTCTAACTAAAATAGCTTAAAAGATATTAGCGGTTCAATACCAACGTTTTTCAAGTTATGATTAAAATTGTTGATAATAAATGAAAAATCGTTTTGTGAAGCATACAAAGGCGGTTCTTCCAAACCAATTGATGTACAGCTGTCAACCCAATATTTCCAAATTTAAAGACGTCTGTTCTACTGAAATCATATAAGAATAACCTACATTCATGGAGGTTTTAAGTCGTTTCGTCAAAAAATCGAAAAATATAAAAACTATTCAAAAATTTAGTTTTTTTATTTTCGCCCTCGTAAACTGGCAACACCACAATGTCAGAACGCTATATCTGATATTGTAAAAAAGCTGAACAAATTATCTTTTTCTGAGTGCAAACAGCAGAACTCTACCTAAAATAGCTTAAATGATATTAGCGGTTCAATACCAATGTTTTAGGAATTATGACAAAAAAATGTTGATATTTAATGAAAAATCGTTTTGTGAAGTATACAAAGGCGGTTCTTCCAAGCCAATTGATATACAGCTGTCAACCTGATATTTCTAAAAACGCAGACTTCTGTTCTACTGAAACCGTATCAGAAAAACCTACATTCATGGAGGTTTTAAGTCGTTTCGTCAAATAATCGAAAAATATAAAAACTATTCAAAAATTTAGTTTTTTTCTTTTCACCCTCGTAAACTGGCAACACCACAACGTCAGAACGCTATATCTGATTTTGTAAAAAAGCTGAACAAAGTATCTTTCTCTGAGTGCAAACAGCAGAACTCTAAATAAAATAGCTTAAACGATATTAGCGGTTCAATACCAATGTTTTAGGAATTATGACAACAAAATGTTGATAATTAATGAAAAATCGTTTTGTGAAGTATACAAAGGCGGTTCTTCCAAGCCAATTGATATACAGCTGTCAACCTGATATTTCTAAAAACGCAGACGTCTGATCTACTGAAACCATATAAGAATAACCTACATTCATGGAGGTTTTAAGACGTTTTGTCAAAAAATCGAAAAATATAAAAACTATTCACAAATTTAGTTTTTTCCTTTAGCCCTCGTAAACTGGCAACACCACAACGTCAGAACGCTATATCTGATATTGTAAAAAAGCTGAACAAATTATCTTTCTCTGAGTGCAAAAAGCAGAACTCTACCTAAAATAGCTTAAAAGATATTAGCGGTTCAATACCAATGTTTTAGGAATTATGACAACAAAATGTTGATAATTAATGAAAAAATCGTTTTGTGAAGTATACAAAGGCGGTTCTTCCAAGCCAATTGATGTACAGCTGTCAACCCAATATTTCCAAATTTAAAGAAGTCTGTTCTACTGAAATCATATAAGAATAACCTACATTCATGGAGGTTTTAAGTCGTTTCGTCAAAAAATCGAAAAATATAAAAACTATTCAAAAATTTAGTTTTTTTCTTTTCACCCTCATAAACTGGCAACACCACAATGTCAGAACGCTATATCTGATATTGTAAAAAAGCTGAACAAATTATCTTTTTCTGAGTGCAAACAGCAGAACTCTAAATAAAATAGCTTAAACGATATTAGCGGTTCAATACCAATGTTTTAGGAATTATGACAACAAAATGTTGATAATTAATGAAAAATCGTTTTGTGAAGTATACAAAGGCGGTTCTTCCAAGCCAATTGATATACAGCTGTCAACCTGATATTTCTAAAAACGCAGACGTCTGATCTACTGAAACCATATAAGAATAACCTACATTCATGGAGGTTTTAAGTCGTTTTGTCAAAAAATCGAAAAATATAAAAACTATTCAAAAATTTAGTTTTTTTCTTTTCGCCCTCGTAAACTGGCAACACCACAACGTCAGAACGCTATATCTGATATTGTAAAAAAGCTGAACAAATTATCTTTCTCTGAGTGCAAAAAGCAGAACTCTACCTAAAATAGCTTAAAAGATATTAGCGGTTCAATACCAATGTTTTAGGAATTATGACAACAAAATGTTGATAATTAATGAAAAATCGTTTTGTGAAGTATACAAAGGCGGTTCTTCCAAGCCAATTGATATACAGCTGTCAACCTGATATTTCTAAAAACGCAGACGTCTGTTCTGCTGAAACCATATAAGAGTAACCTACATTCATGGAGGTTTTCAGTCGTTTCGTCAAAAAATCGAAAAATATAAAAACTATTCAAAAATTTAGTTTTTTTCTTTTCGCCCTCGTAAACTGGCAACACCACAATGTCAGAACGCTATATCTGATATTGTAAAAAAGCTGAACAAATTATCTTTTTCTGAGTGCAAACAGCAGAACTCTAACTAAAATAGCTTAAAAGATATTAGCGGTTCAATACCAACGTTTTTCAAGTTATGACTAAAATTGTTGATAATAAATGAAAAATCGTTTTGTGAAGCATACAAAGGCGGTTCTTCCAAACCAATTGATGTACAGCTGTCAACCCAATATTTCCAAATTTAAAGACGTCTGTTCTACTGAAATCATATAAGAATAACCTACATTCATGGAGGTTTTAAGTCGTTTCGTCAAAAAATCGAAAAATATAAAAACTATTCAAAAATTTAGTTTTTTTCTTTTCACCCTCGTAAACTGGCAACACCACAATGTCAGAACGCTATATCTGATTTTGTAAAAAAGCTGAACAAATTATCTTTCTCTGAGTGCAAACAGCAGAACTCTAAATAAAATAGCTTAAACGATATTAGCGGTTCAATACCAATGTTTTAGGAATTATGACAACAAAATGTTGATAATTAATGAAAAATCGTTTTGTGAAGTATACAAAGGCGGTTCTTCCAAGCCAATTGATATACAGCTGTCAACCTGATATTTCTAAAAACGCAGACGTCTGTTCTGCTGAAACCATATAAGAGTAACCTACATTCATGGAGGTTTTAAGTCGTTTCGTCAAAAAATCGAAAAATATAAAAACTATTCAAAAATTTAGTTTTTTTCTTTTCGCCCTCGTAAACTGGCAACACCACAATGTCAGAACGCTATATCTGATATTGTAAAAAAGCTGAACAAATTATCTTTTTCTGAGTGCAAACAGCAGAACTCTAACTAAAATAGCTTAAAAGATATTAGCGGTTCAATACCAACGTTTTTCAAGTTATGATTAAAATTGTTGATAATAAATGAAAAATCGTTTTGTGAAGCATACAAAGGCGGTTCTTCCAAACCAATTGATGTACAGCTGTCAACCCAATATTTCCAAATTTAAAGACGTCTGTTCTACTGAAATCATATAAGAATAACCTACATTCATGGAGGTTTTAAGTCGTTTCGTCAAAAAATCGAAAAATATAAAAACTATTCAAAAATTTAGTTTTTTTATTTTCGCCCTCGTAAACTGGCAACACCACAATGTCAGAACGCTATATCTGATATTGTAAAAAAGCTGAACAAATTATCTTTTTCTGAGTGCAAACAGCAGAACTCTACCTAAAATAGCTTAAATGATATTAGCGGTTCAATACCAATGTTTTAGGAATTATGACAAAAAAATGTTGATATTTAATGAAAAATCGTTTTGTGAAGTATACAAAGGCGGTTCTTCCAAGCCAATTGATATACAGCTGTCAACCTGATATTTCTAAAAACGCAGACTTCTGTTCTACTGAAACCGTATCAGAAAAACCTACATTCATGGAGGTTTTAAGTCGTTTCGTCAAATAATCGAAAAATATAAAAACTATTCAAAAATTTAGTTTTTTTCTTTTCACCCTCGTAAACTGGCAACACCACAACGTCAGAACGCTATATCTGATTTTGTAAAAAAGCTGAACAAATTATCTTTCTCTGAGTGCAAACAGCAGAACTCTAAATAAAATAGCTTAAACGATATTAGCGGTTCAATACCAATGTTTTAGGAATTATGACAACAAAATGTTGATAATTAATGAAAAATCGTTTTGTGAAGTATACAAAGGCGGTTCTTCCAAGCCAATTGATATACAGCTGTCAACCTGATATTTCTAAAAACGCAGACGTCTGATCTACTGAAACCATATAAGAATAACCTACATTCATGGAGGTTTTAAGACGTTTTGTCAAAAAATCGAAAAATATAAAAACTATTCACAAATTTAGTTTTTTCCTTTAGCCCTCGTAAACTGGCAACACCACAACGTCAGAACGCTATATCTGATATTGTAAAAAAGCTGAACAAATTATCTTTCTCTGAGTGCAAAAAGCAGAACTCTACCTAAAATAGCTTAAAAGATATTAGCGGTTCAATACCAATGTTTTAGGAATTATGACAACAAAATGTTGATAATTAATGAAAAATCGTTTTGTGAAGTATACAAAGGCGGTTCTTCCAAGCCAATTGATGTACAGCTGTCAACCCAATATTTCCAAATTTAAAGAAGTCTGTTCTACTGAAATCATATAAGAATAACCTACATTCATGGAGGTTTTAAGTCGTTTCGTCAAAAAATCGAAAAATATAAAAACTATTCAAAAATTTAGTTTTTTTCTTTTCACCCTCATAAACTGGCAACACCACAATGTCAGAACGCTATATCTGATATTGTAAAAAAGCTGAACAAATTATCTTTTTCTGAGTGCAAACAGCAGAACTCTAAATAAAATAGCTTAAACGATATTAGCGGTTCAATACCAATGTTTTAGTAATTATGACAACAAAATGTTGATAATTAATGAAAAATCGTTTTGTGAAGTATACAAAGGCGGTTCTTCCAAGCCAATTGATATACAGCTGTCAACCTGATATTTCTAAAAACGCAGACGTCTGATCTACTGAAACCATATAAGAATAACCTACATTCATGGAGGTTTTAAGTCGTTTTGTCAAAAAATCGAAAAATATAAAAACTATTCAAAAATTTAGTTTTTTTCTTTTCGCCCTCGTAAACTGGCAACACCACAACGTCAGAACGCTATATCTGATATTGTAAAAAAGCTGAACAAATTATCTTTCTCTGAGTGCAAAAAGCAGAACTCTACCTAAAATTGCTTAAAAGATATTAGCGGTTCAATACCAATGTTTTAGGAATTATGACAACAAAATGTTGATAATTAATGAAAAATCGTTTTGTGAAGCATACAAAGGCGGTTCTTCCAAACCAATTGATGTACAGCTGTCAACCCAATATTTCCAAATTTAAAGACGTCTGTTCTACTGAAATCATATAAGAATAACCTACATTCATGGAGGTTTTAAGTCGTTTCGTCAAAAAATCGAAAAATATAAAAACTATTCAAAAATTTAGTTTTTTTCTTTTCACCCTCGTAAACTGGCAACACCACAATGTCAGAACGCTATATCTGATTTTGTAAAAAAGCTGAACAAATTATCTTTCTCTGAGTGCAAACAGCAGAACTCTACCTAAAATAGCTTAAAAGATATTAGCGGTTCAATACCAATGTTTTAGGAATTATGACAAAAAAATGTTGATAATTAATTAAAAATCGTTTTGTGATGTATACAAAGGCGGTTCTTCCAAGCCAATTGAAATACAGCTGTCAACCTGATATGTTTTAAAACGCAGACGTCTGGTCTACTGAAACCATATAAGAATAACCTACATTCATGGAGGTTTTAAGTCGTTTTGTCAAAAAATCAAAAAATATAAAAACTATTCAAAAATTTAGTTTTTTTCTTTTCGCCCTCGTAAACTGGCAACACCACAATGTCAGAACGCTATATCTGATATTGTAAAAAAGCTGAACAAATTATCTTTTTCTGAGTGCAAACAGCAGAACTCTAACTAAAATAGCTTAAAAGATATTAGCGGTTCAATACCAATGTTTTAGGAATTATGACAACAAAATGTTGATAATTAATGAAAAATCGTTTTGTGAAGTATACAAAGGCGGTTCTTCCAAGCCAATTGATATACAGCTGTCAACCTGATATTTCTAAAAACGCAGACGTCTGATCTACTGAAACCATATAAGAATAACCTACATTCATGGAGGTTTTAAGACGTTTTGTCAAAAAATCGAAAAATATAAAAACTATTCACAAATTTAGTTTTTTCCTTTAGCCCTCGTAAACTGGCAACACCACAACGTCAGAACGCTATATCTGATATTGTAAAAAAGCTGAACAAATTATCTTTCTCTGAGTGCAAATAGCAGAACTCTACCTAAAATAGCTTAAAAGATATTAGCGGTTCAATACCAATGTTTTAGGAATTATGACAACAAAATGTTGATAATTAATGAAAAATCGTTTTGTGAAGTATACAAAGGCGGTTCTTCCAAGCCAATTGATGTACAGCTGTCAACCCAATATTTCCAAATTTAAAGAAGTCTGTTCTACTGAAATCATATAAGAATAACCTACATTCATGGAGGTTTTAAGTCGTTTCGTCAAAAAATCGAAAAATATAAAAACTATTCAAAAATTTAGTTTTTTTCTTTTCACCCTCATAAACTGGCAACACCACAATGTCAGAACGCTATATCTGATATTGTAAAAAAGCTGAACAAATTATCTTTTTCTGAGTGCAAACAGCAGAACTCTAAATAAAATAGCTTAAACGATATTAGCGGTTCAATACCAATGTTTTAGGAATTATGACAACAAAATGTTGATAATTAATGAAAAATCGTTTTGTGAAGTATACAAAGGCGGTTCTTCCAAGCCAATTGATATACAGCTGTCAACCTGATATTTCTAAAAACGCAGACGTCTGATCTACTGAAACCATATAAGAATAACCTACATTCATGGAGGTTTTAAGTCGTTTTGTCAAAAAATCGAAAAATATAAAAACTATTCAAAAATTTAGTTTTTTTCTTTTCGCCCTCGTAAACTGGCAACACCACAACGTCAGAACGCTATATCTGATATTGTAAAAAAGCTGAACAAATTATCTTTCTCTGAGTGCAAAAAGCAGAACTCTACCTAAAATAGCTTAAAAGATATTAGCGGTTCAATACCAATGTTTTAGGAATTATGACAACAAAATGTTGATAATTAATGAAAAATCGTTTTGTGAAGTATACAAAGGCGGTTCTTCCAAGCCAATTGATATACAGCTGTCAACCTGATATTTCTAAAAACGCAGACGTCTGTTCTGCTGAAACCATATAAGAGTAACCTACATTCATGGAGGTTTTCAGTCGTTTCGTCAAAAAATCGAAAAATATAAAAACTATTCAAAAATTTAGTTTTTTTCTTTTCGCCCTCGTAAACTGGCAACACCACAATGTCAGAACGCTATATCTGATATTGTAAAAAAGCTGAACAAATTATCTTTTTCTGAGTGCAAACAGCAGAACTCTAACTAAAATAGCTTAAAAGATATTAGCGGTTCAATACCAACGTTTTTCAAGTTATGACTAAAATTGTTGATAATAAATGAAAAATCGTTTTGTGAAGCATACAAAGGCGGTTCTTCCAAACCAATTGATGTACAGCTGTCAACCCAATATTTCCAAATTTAAAGACGTCTGTTCTACTGAAATCATATAAGAATAACCTACATTCATGGAGGTTTTAAGTCGTTTCGTCAAAAAATCGAAAAATATAAAAACTATTCAAAAATTTAGTTTTTTTCTTTTCACCCTCGTAAACTGGCAACACCACAATGTCAGAACGCTATATCTGATTTTGTAAAAAAGCTGAACAAATTATCTTTCTCTGAGTGCAAACAGCAGAACTCTAAATAAAATAGCTTAAACGATATTAGCGGTTCAATACCAATGTTTTAGGAATTATGACAACAAAATGTTGATAATTAATGAAAAATCGTTTTGTGAAGTATACAAAGGCGGTTCTTCCAAGCCAATTGATATACAGCTGTCAACCTGATATTTCTAAAAACGCAGACGTCTGATCTACTGAAACCATATAAGAATAACCTACATTCATGGAGGTTTTAAGTCGTTTTGTCAAAAAATCGAAAAATATAAAAACTATTCAAAAATTTAGTTTTTTCCTTTAGCCCTCGTAAACTGGCAACACCACAACGTCAGAACGCTATATCTGATATTGTAAAAAAGCTGAACAAATTATCTTTCTCTGAGTGCAAAAAGCAGAACTCTACCTAAAATAGCTTAAAAGATATTAGCGGTTCAATACCAATGTTTTAGGAATTATGACAACAAAATGTTGATAATTAATGAAAAATCGTTTTGTGAAGTATACAAAGGCGGTTCTTCCAAGCCAATTGATATACAGCTGTCAACCTGATATTTCTAAAAACGCAGACGTCTGATCTACTGAAACCATATAAGAATAACCTACATTCATGGAGGTTTTAAGTCGTTTTGTCAAAAAATCAAAAAATATAAAAACTATTCAAAAATTTAGTTTTTTTCTTTTCGCCCTCGTAAACTGGCAACACCACAATGTCAGAACGCTATATCTGATATTGTAAAAAAGCTGAACAAATTATCTTTTTCTGAGTGCAAACAGCAGAACTCTAACTAAAATAGCTTAAAAGATATTAGCGGTTCAATACCAATGTTTTAGGAATTATGACAACAAAATGTTGATAATTAATGAAAAATCGTTTTGTGAAGTATACAAAGGCGGTTCTTCCAAGCCAATTGATATACAGCTGTCAACCTGATATTTCTAAAAACGCAGACGTCTGATCTACTGAAACCATATAAGAATAACCTACATTCATGGAGGTTTTAAGACGTTTTGTCAAAAAATCGAAAAATATAAAAACTATTCACAAATTTAGTTTTTTCCTTTAGCCCTCGTAAACTGGCAACACCACAACGTCAGAACGCTATATCTGATATTGTAAAAAAGCTGAACAAATTATCTTTCTCTGAGTGCAAAAAGCAGAACTCTACCTAAAATAGCTTAAAAGATATTAGCGGTTCAATACCAATGTTTTAGGAATTATGACAACAAAATGTTGATAATTAATGAAAAATCGTTTTGTGAAGTATACAAAGGCGGTTCTTCCAAGCCAATTGATGTACAGCTGTCAACCCAATATTTCCAAATTTAAAGAAGTCTGTTCTACTGAAATCATATAAGAATAACCTACATTCATGGAGGTTTTAAGTCGTTTCGTCAAAAAATCGAAAAATATAAAAACTATTCAAAAATTTAGTTTTTTTCTTTTCACCCTCATAAACTGGCAACACCACAATGTCAGAACGCTATATCTGATATTGTAAAAAAGCTGAACAAATTATCTTTTTCTGAGTGCAAACAGCAGAACTCTAAATAAAATAGCTTAAACGATATTAGCGGTTCAATACCAATGTTTTAGGAATTATGACAACAAAATGTTGATAATTAATGAAAAATCGTTTTGTGAAGTATACAAAGGCGGTTCTTCCAAGCCAATTGATATACAGCTGTCAACCTGATATTTCTAAAAACGCAGACGTCTGATCTACTGAAACCATATAAGAATAACCTACATTCATGGAGGTTTTAAGTCGTTTTGTCAAAAAATCGAAAAATATAAAAACTATTCAAAAATTTAGTTTTTTTCTTTTCGCCCTCGTAAACTGGCAACACCACAACGTCAGAACGCTATATCTGATATTGTAAAAAAGCTGAACAAATTATCTTTCTCTGAGTGCAAAAAGCAGAACTCTACCTAAAATAGCTTAAAAGATATTAGCGGTTCAATACCAATGTTTTAGGAATTATGACAACAAAATGTTGATAATTAATGAAAAATCGTTTTGTGAAGTATACAAAGGCGGTTCTTCCAAGCCAATTGATATACAGCTGTCAACCTGATATTTCTAAAAACGCAGACGTCTGTTCTGCTGAAACCATATAAGAGTAACCTACATTCATGGAGGTTTTCAGTCGTTTCGTCAAAAAATCGAAAAATATAAAAACTATTCAAAAATTTAGTTTTTTTCTTTTCGCCCTCGTAAACTGGCAACACCACAATGTCAGAACGCTATATCTGATATTGTAAAAAAGCTGAACAAATTATCTTTTTCTGAGTGCAAACAGCAGAACTCTAACTAAAATAGCTTAAAAGATATTAGCGGTTCAATACCAACGTTTTTCAAGTTATGACTAAAATTGTTGATAATAAATGAAAAATCGTTTTGTGAAGCATACAAAGGCGGTTCTTCCAAACCAATTGATGTACAGCTGTCAACCCAATATTTCCAAATTTAAAGACGTCTGTTCTACTGAAATCATATAAGAATAACCTACATTCATGGAGGTTTTAAGTCGTTTCGTCAAAAAATCGAAAAATATAAAAACTATTCAAAAATTTAGTTTTTTTCTTTTCACCCTCGTAAACTGGCAACACCACAATGTCAGAACGCTATATCTGATTTTGTAAAAAAGCTGAACAAATTATCTTTCTCTGAGTGCAAACAGCAGAACTCTAAATAAAATAGCTTAAACGATATTAGCGGTTCAATACCAATGTTTTAGGAATTATGACAACAAAATGTTGATAATTAATGAAAAATCGTTTTGTGAAGTATACAAAGGCGGTTCTTCCAAGCCAATTGATATACAGCTGTCAACCTGATATTTCTAAAAACGCAGACGTCTGATCTACTGAAACCATATAAGAATAACCTACATTCATGGAGGTTTTAAGTCGTTTTGTCAAAAAATCGAAAAATATAAAAACTATTCAAAAATTTAGTTTTTTCCTTTAGCCCTCGTAAACTGGCAACACCACAACGTCAGAACGCTATATCTGATATTGTAAAAAAGCTGAACAAATTATCTTTCTCTGAGTGCAAAAAGCAGAACTCTACCTAAAATAGCTTAAAAGATATTAGCGGTTCAATACCAATGTTTTAGGAATTATGACAACAAAATGTTGATAATTAATGAAAAATCGTTTTGTGAAGTATACAAAGGCGGTTCTTCCAAGCCAATTGATATACAGCTGTCAACCTGATATTTCTAAAAACGCAGACGTCTGATCTACTGAAACCATATAAGAATAACCTACATTCATGGAGGTTTTAAGTCGTTTTGTCAAAAAATCGAAAAATATAAAAACTATTCAAAAATTTAGTTTTTTCCTTTAGCCCTCGTAAACTGGCAACACCACAACGTCAGAACGCTATATCTGATATTGTAAAAAAGCTGAACAAATTATCTTTCTCTGAGTGCAAAAAGCAGAACTCTACCTAAAATAGCTTAAAAGATATTAGCGGTTCAATACCAATGTTTTAGGAATTATGACAACAAAATGTTGATAATTAATGAAAAATCGTTTTGTGAAGTATACAAAGGCGGTTCTTCCAAGCCAATTGATATACAGCTGTCAACCTGATATTTCTAAAAACGCAGACGTCTGTTCTGCTGAAACCATATAAGAGTAACCTACATTCATGGAGGTTTTAAGTCGTTTCGTCAAAAAATCGAAAAATATAAAAACTATTCAAAAATTTAGTTTTTTTCTTTTCGCCCTCGTAAACTGGCAACACCACAATGTCAGAACGCTATATCTGATATTGTAAAAAAGCTGAACAAATTATCTTTTTCTGAGTGCAAACAGCAGAACTCTAACTAAAATAGCTTAAAAGATATTAGCGGTTCAATACCAACGTTTTTCAAGTTATGATTAAAATTGTTGATAATAAATGAAAAATCGTTTTGTGAAGCATACAAAGGCGGTTCTTCCAAACCAATTGATGTACAGCTGTCAACCCAATATTTCCAAATTTAAAGACGTCTGTTCTACTGAAATCATATAAGAATAACCTACATTCATGGAGGTTTTAAGTCGTTTCGTCAAAAAATCGAAAAATATAAAAACTATTCAAAAATTTAGTTTTTTTATTTTCGCCCTCGTAAACTGGCAACACCACAATGTCAGAACGCTATATCTGATATTGTAAAAAAGCTGAACAAATTATCTTTTTCTGAGTGCAAACAGCAGAACTCTACCTAAAATAGCTTAAATGATATTAGCGGTTCAATACCAATGTTTTAGGAATTATGACAAAAAAATGTTGATATTTAATGAAAAATCGTTTTGTGAAGTATACAAAGGCGGTTCTTCCAAGCCAATTGATATACAGCTGTCAACCTGATATTTCTAAAAACGCAGACTTCTGTTCTACTGAAACCGTATCAGAAAAACCTACATTCATGGAGGTTTTAAGTCGTTTCGTCAAATAATCGAAAAATATAAAAACTATTCAAAAATTTAGTTTTTTTCTTTTCACCCTCGTAAACTGGCAACACCACAATGTCAGAACGCTATATCTGATTTTGTAAAAAAGCTGAACAAATTATCTTTCTCTGAGTGCAAACAGCAGAACTCTAAATAAAATAGCTTAAACGATATTAGCGGTTCAATACCAATGTTTTAGGAATTATGACAACAAAATGTTGATAATTAATGAAAAATCGTTTTGTGAAGTATACAAAGGCGGTTCTTCCAAGCCAATTGATATACAGCTGTCAACCTGATATTTCTAAAAACGCAGACGTCTGATCTACTGAAACCATATAAGAATAACCTACATTCATGGAGGTTTTAAGTCGTTTTGTCAAAAAATCGAAAAATATAAAAACTATTCAAAAATTTAGTTTTTTCCTTTAGCCCTCGTAAACTGGCAACACCACAACGTCAGAACGCTATATCTGATATTGTAAAAAAGCTGAACAAATTATCTTTCTCTGAGTGCAAAAAGCAGAACTCTACCTAAAATAGCTTAAAAGATATTAGCGGTTCAATACCAATGTTTTAGGAATTATGACAACAAAATGTTGATAATTAATGAAAAATCGTTTTGTGAAGTATACAAAGGCGGTTCTTCCAAGCCAATTGATATACAGCTGTCAACCTGATATTTCTAAAAACGCAGACGTCTGATCTACTGAAACCATATAAGAATAACCTACATTCATGGAGGTTTTAAGTCGTTTTGTCAAAAAATCGAAAAATATAAAAACTATTCAAAAATTTAGTTTTTTCCTTTAGCCCTCGTAAACTGGCAACACCACAACGTCAGAACGCTATATCTGATATTGTAAAAAAGCTGAACAAATTATCTTTCTCTGAGTGCAAAAAGCAGAACTCTACCTAAAATAGCTTAAAAGATATTAGCGGTTCAATACCAATGTTTTAGGAATTATGACAACAAAATGTTGATAATTAATGAAAAATCGTTTTGTGAAGTATACAAAGGCGGTTCTTCCAAGCCAATTGATATACAGCTGTCAACCTGATATTTCTAAAAACGCAGACGTCTGTTCTGCTGAAACCATATAAGAGTAACCTACATTCATGGAGGTTTTAAGTCGTTTCGTCAAAAAATCGAAAAATATAAAAACTATTCAAAAATTTAGTTTTTTTCTTTTCGCCCTCGTAAACTGGCAACACCACAATGTCAGAACGCTATATCTGATATTGTAAAAAAGCTGAACAAATTATCTTTTTCTGAGTGCAAACAGCAGAACTCTAACTAAAATAGCTTAAAAGATATTAGCGGTTCAATACCAACGTTTTTCAAGTTATGATTAAAATTGTTGATAATAAATGAAAAATCGTTTTGTGAAGCATACAAAGGCGGTTCTTCCAAACCAATTGATGTACAGCTGTCAACCCAATATTTCCAAATTTAAAGACGTCTGTTCTACTGAAATCATATAAGAATAACCTACATTCATGGAGGTTTTAAGTCGTTTCGTCAAAAAATCGAAAAATATAAAAACTATTCAAAAATTTAGTTTTTTTATTTTCGCCCTCGTAAACTGGCAACACCACAATGTCAGAACGCTATATCTGATATTGTAAAAAAGCTGAACAAATTATCTTTTTCTGAGTGCAAACAGCAGAACTCTACCTAAAATAGCTTAAATGATATTAGCGGTTCAATACCAATGTTTTAGGAATTATGACAAAAAAATGTTGATATTTAATGAAAAATCGTTTTGTGAAGTATACAAAGGCGGTTCTTCCAAGCCAATTGATATACAGCTGTCAACCTGATATTTCTAAAAACGCAGACTTCTGTTCTACTGAAACCGTATCAGAAAAACCTACATTCATGGAGGTTTTAAGTCGTTTCGTCAAATAATCGAAAAATATAAAAACTATTCAAAAATTTAGTTTTTTTCTTTTCACCCTCGTAAACTGGCAACACCACAACGTCAGAACGCTATATCTGATTTTGTAAAAAAGCTGAACAAAGTATCTTTCTCTGAGTGCAAACAGCAGAACTCTAAATAAAATAGCTTAAACGATATTAGCGGTTCAATACCAATGTTTTAGGAATTATGACAACAAAATGTTGATAATTAATGAAAAATCGTTTTGTGAAGTATACAAAGGCGGTTCTTCCAAGCCAATTGATATACAGCTGTCAACCTGATATTTCTAAAAACGCAGACGTCTGATCTACTGAAACCATATAAGAATAACCTACATTCATGGAGGTTTTAAGACGTTTTGTCAAAAAATCGAAAAATATAAAAACTATTCACAAATTTAGTTTTTTCCTTTAGCCCTCGTAAACTGGCAACACCACAACGTCAGAACGCTATATCTGATATTGTAAAAAAGCTGAACAAATTATCTTTCTCTGAGTGCAAAAAGCAGAACTCTACCTAAAATAGCTTAAAAGATATTAGCGGTTCAATACCAATGTTTTAGGAATTATGACAACAAAATGTTGATAATTAATGAAAAATCGTTTTGTGAAGTATACAAAGGCGGTTCTTCCAAGCCAATTGATGTACAGCTGTCAACCCAATATTTCCAAATTTAAAGAAGTCTGTTCTACTGAAATCATATAAGAATAACCTACATTCATGGAGGTTTTAAGTCGTTTCGTCAAAAAATCGAAAAATATAAAAACTATTCAAAAATTTAGTTTTTTTCTTTTCACCCTCATAAACTGGCAACACCACAATGTCAGAACGCTATATCTGATATTGTAAAAAAGCTGAACAAATTATCTTTTTCTGAGTGCAAACAGCAGAACTCTAAATAAAATAGCTTAAACGATATTAGTGGTTCAATACCAATGTTTTAGGAATTATGACAACAAAATGTTGATAATTAATGAAAAATCGTTTTGTGAAGTATACAAAGGCGGTTCTTCCAAGCCAATTGATATACAGCTGTCAACCTGATATTTCTAAAAACGCAGACGTCTGATCTACTGAAACCATATAAGAATAACCTACATTCATGGAGGTTTTAAGTCGTTTTGTCAAAAAATCGAAAAATATAAAAACTATTCAAAAATTTAGTTTTTTTCTTTTCGCCCTCGTAAACTGGCAACACCACAACGTCAGAACGCTATATCTGATATTGTAAAAAAGCTGAACAAATTATCTTTCTCTGAGTGCAAAAAGCAGAACTCTACCTAAAATAGCTTAAAAGATATTAGCGGTTCAATACCAATGTTTTAGGAATTATGACAACAAAATGTTGATAATTAATGAAAAATCGTTTTGTGAAGTATACAAAGGCGGTTCTTCCAAGCCAATTGATATACAGCTGTCAACCTGATATTTCTAAAAACGCAGACGTCTGTTCTGCTGAAACCATATAAGAGTAACCTACATTCATGGAGGTTTTCAGTCGTTTCGTCAAAAAATCGAAAAATATAAAAACTATTCAAAAATTTAGTTTTTTTCTTTTCGCCCTCGTAAACTGGCAACACCACAATGTCAGAACGCTATATCTGATATTGTAAAAAAGCTGAACAAATTATCTTTTTCTGAGTGCAAACAGCAGAACTCTAACTAAAATAGCTTAAAAGATATTAGCGGTTCAATACCAACGTTTTTCAAGTTATGACTAAAATTGTTGATAATAAATGAAAAATCGTTTTGTGAAGCATACAAAGGCGGTTCTTCCAAACCAATTGATGTACAGCTGTCAACCCAATATTTCCAAATTTAAAGACGTCTGTTCTACTGAAATCATATAAGAATAACCTACATTCATGGAGGTTTTAAGTCGTTTCGTCAAAAAATCGAAAAATATAAAAACTATTCAAAAATTTAGTTTTTTTCTTTTCACCCTCGTAAACTGGCAACACCACAATGTCAGAACGCTATATCTGATATTGTAAAAAAGCTGAACAAATTATCTTTTTCTGAGTGCAAACAGCAGAACTCTAAATAAAATAGCTTAAACGATATTAGCGGTTCAATACCAATGTTTTAGGAATTATGACAACAAAATGTTGATAATTAATGAAAAATCGTTTTGTGAAGTATACAAAGGCGGTTCTTCCAAGCCAATTGATATACAGCTGTCAACCTGATATTTCTAAAAACGCAGACGTCTGATCTACTGAAACCATATAAGAATAACCTACATTCATGGAGGTTTTAAGTCGTTTTGTCAAAAAATCGAAAAATATAAAAACTATTCAAAAATTTAGTTTTTTTCTTTTCGCCCTCGTAAACTGGCAACACCACAACGTCAGAACGCTATATCTGATATTGTAAAAAAGCTGAACAAATTATCTTTCTCTGAGTGCAAAAAGCAGAACTCTACCTAAAATAGCTTAAAAGATATTAGCGGTTCAATACCAATGTTTTAGGAATTATGACAACAAAATGTTGATAATTAATGAAAAATCGTTTTGTGAAGTATACAAAGGCGGTTCTTCCAAGCCAATTGATATACAGCTGTCAACCTGATATTTCTAAAAACGCAGACGTCTGTTCTGCTGAAACCATATAAGAGTAACCTACATTCATGGAGGTTTTCAGTCGTTTCGTCAAAAAATCGAAAAATATAAAAACTATTCAAAAATTTAGTTTTTTTCTTTTCGCCCTCGTAAACTGGCAACACCACAATGTCAGAACGCTATATCTGATATTGTAAAAAAGCTGAACAAATTATCTTTTTCTGAGTGCAAACAGCAGAACTCTAACTAAAATAGCTTAAAAGATATTAGCGGTTCAATACCAACGTTTTTCAAGTTATGATTAAAATTGTTGATAATAAATGAAAAATCGTTTTGTGAAGCATACAAAGGCGGTTCTTCCAAACCAATTGATGTACAGCTGTCAACCCAATATTTCCAAATTTAAAGACGGCTGTTCTGCTGAAACCATATAAGAGTAACCTACATTCATGGAGGTTTTCAGTCGTTTCGTCAAAAAATCGAAAAATATAAAAACTATTCAAAAATTTAGTTTTTTTCTTTTCGCCCTCGTAAACTGGCAACACCACAATGTCAGAACGCTATATCTGATATTGTAAAAAAGCTGAACAAATTATCTTTTTCTGAGTGCAAACAGCAGAACTCTAACTAAAATAGCTTAAAAGATATTAGCGGTTCAATACCAACGTTTTTCAAGTTATGATTAAAATTGTTGATAATAAATGAAAAATCGTTTTGTGAAGCATACAAAGGCGGTTCTTCCAAACCAATTGATGTACAGCTGTCAACCCAATATTTCCAAATTTAAAGACGTCTGTTCTACTGAAATCATATAAGAATAACCTACATTCATGGAGGTTTTAAGTCGTTTCGTCAAAAAATCGAAAAATATAAAAACTATTCAAAAATTTAGTTTTTTTCTTTTCGCCCTCGTAAACTGGCAACACCACAATGTCAGAACGCTATATCTGATATTGTAAAAAAGCTGAACAAATTATCTTTTTCTGAGTGCAAACAGCAGAACTCTAACTAAAATAGCTTAAAAGATATTAGCGGTTCAATACCAACGTTTTTCAAGTTATGACTAAAATTGTTGATAATAAATGAAAAATCGTTTTGTGAAGCATACAAAGGCGGTTCTTCCAAACCAATTGATGTACAGCTGTCAACCCAATATTTCCAAATTTAAAGACGTCTGTTCTACTGAAATCATATAAGAATAACCTACATTCATGGAGGTTTTAAGTCGTTTCGTCAAAAAATCGAAAAATATAAAAACTATTCAAAAATTTAGTTTTTTTCTTTTCACCCTCGTAAACTGGCAACACCACAATGTCAGAACGCTATATCTGATATTGTAAAAAAGCTGAACAAATTATCTTTTTCTGAGTGCAAACAGCAGAACTCTAAATAAAATAGCTTAAACGATATTAGCGGTTCAATACCAATGTTTTAGGAATTATGACAACAAAATGTTGATAATTAATGAAAAATCGTTTTGTGAAGTATACAAAGGCGGTTCTTCCAAGCCAATTGATATACAGCTGTCAACCTGATATTTCTAAAAACGCAGACGTCTGATCTACTGAAACCATATAAGAATAACCTACATTCATGGAGGTTTTAAGTCGTTTTGTCAAAAAATCGAAAAATATAAAAACTATTCAAAAATTTAGTTTTTTTCTTTTCGCCCTCGTAAACTGGCAACACCACAACGTCAGAACGCTATATCTGATATTGTAAAAAAGCTGAACAAATTATCTTTCTCTGAGTGCAAAAAGCAGAACTCTACCTAAAATAGCTTAAAAGATATTAGCGGTTCAATACCAATGTTTTAGGAATTATGACAACAAAATGTTGATAATTAATGAAAAATCGTTTTGTGAAGTATACAAAGGCGGTTCTTCCAAGCCAATTGATATACAGCTGTCAACCTGATATTTCTAAAAACGCAGACGTCTGTTCTGCTGAAACCATATAAGAGTAACCTACATTCATGGAGGTTTTCAGTCGTTTCGTCAAAAAATCGAAAAATATAAAAACTATTCAAAAATTTAGTTTTTTTCTTTTCGCCCTCGTAAACTGGCAACACCACAATGTCAGAACGCTATATCTGATATTGTAAAAAAGCTGAACAAATTATCTTTTTCTGAGTGCAAACAGCAGAACTCTAACTAAAATAGCTTAAAAGATATTAGCGGTTCAATACCAACGTTTTTCAAGTTATGATTAAAATTGTTGATAATAAATGAAAAATCGTTTTGTGAAGCATACAAAGGCGGTTCTTCCAAACCAATTGATGTACAGCTGTCAACCCAATATTTCCAAATTTAAAGACGTCTGTTCTACTGAAATCATATAAGAATAACCTACATTCATGGAGGTTTTAAGTCGTTTCGTCAAAAAATCGAAAAATATAAAAACTATTCAAAAATTTAGTTTTTTTATTTTCGCCCTCGTAAACTGGCAACACCACAATGTCAGAACGCTATATCTGATATTGTAAAAAAGCTGAACAAATTATCTTTTTCTGAGTGCAAACAGCAGAACTCTACCTAAAATAGCTTAAATGATATTAGCGGTTCAATACCAATGTTTTAGGAATTATGACAAAAAAATGTTGATATTTAATGAAAAATCGTTTTGTGAAGTATACAAAGGCGGTTCTTCCAAGCCAATTGATATACAGCTGTCAACCTGATATTTCTAAAAACGCAGACTTCTGTTCTACTGAAACCGTATCAGAAAAACCTACATTCATGGAGGTTTTAAGTCGTTTCGTCAAATAATCGAAAAATATAAAAACTATTCAAAAATTTAGTTTTTTTCTTTTCACCCTCGTAAACTGGCAACACCACAACGTCAGAACGCTATATCTGATTTTGTAAAAAAGCTGAACAAATTATCTTTCTCTGAGTGCAAACAGCAGAACTCTAAATAAAATAGCTTAAACGATATTAGCGGTTCAATACCAATGTTTTAGGAATTATGACAACAAAATGTTGATAATTAATGAAAAATCGTTTTGTGAAGTATACAAAGGCGGTTCTTCCAAGCCAATTGATATACAGCTGTCAACCTGATATTTCTAAAAACGCAGACGTCTGATCTACTGAAACCATATAAGAATAACCTACATTCATGGAGGTTTTAAGACGTTTTGTCAAAAAATCGAAAAATATAAAAACTATTCACAAATTTAGTTTTTTCCTTTAGCCCTCGTAAACTGGCAACACCACAACGTCAGAACGCTATATCTGATATTGTAAAAAAGCTGAACAAATTATCTTTCTCTGAGTGCAAAAAGCAGAACTCTACCTAAAATAGCTTAAAAGATATTAGCGGTTCAATACCAATGTTTTAGGAATTATGACAACAAAATGTTGATAATTAATGAAAAATCGTTTTGTGAAGTATACAAAGGCGGTTCTTCCAAGCCAATTGATGTACAGCTGTCAACCCAATATTTCCAAATTTAAAGAAGTCTGTTCTACTGAAATCATATAAGAATAACCTACATTCATGGAGGTTTTAAGTCGTTTCGTCAAAAAATCGAAAAATATAAAAACTATTCAAAAATTTAGTTTTTTTCTTTTCACCCTCATAAACTGGCAACACCACAATGTCAGAACGCTATATCTGATATTGTAAAAAAGCTGAACAAATTATCTTTTTCTGAGTGCAAACAGCAGAACTCTAAATAAAATAGCTTAAACGATATTAGCGGTTCAATACCAATGTTTTAGGAATTATGACAACAAAATGTTGATAATTAATGAAAAATCGTTTTGTGAAGTATACAAAGGCGGTTCTTCCAAGCCAATTGATATACAGCTGTCAACCTGATATTTCTAAAAACGCAGACGTCTGATCTACTGAAACCATATAAGAATAACCTACATTCATGGAGGTTTTAAGTCGTTTTGTCAAAAAATCGAAAAATATAAAAACTATTCAAAAATTTAGTTTTTTTCTTTTCGCCCTCGTAAACTGGCAACACCACAACGTCAGAACGCTATATCTGATATTGTAAAAAAGCTGAACAAATTATCTTTCTCTGAGTGCAAAAAGCAGAACTCTACCTAAAATAGCTTAAAAGATATTAGCGGTTCAATACCAATGTTTTAGGAATTATGACAACAAAATGTTGATAATTAATGAAAAATCGTTTTGTGAAGTATACAAAGGCGGTTCTTCCAAGCCAATTGATATACAGCTGTCAACCTGATATTTCTAAAAACGCAGACGTCTGTTCTGCTGAAACCATATAAGAGTAACCTACATTCATGGAGGTTTTCAGTCGTTTCGTCAAAAAATCGAAAAATATAAAAACTATTCAAAAATTTAGTTTTTTTCTTTTCGCCCTCGTAAACTGGCAACACCACAATGTCAGAACGCTATATCTGATATTGTAAAAAAGCTGAACAAATTATCTTTTTCTGAGTGCAAACAGCAGAACTCTAACTAAAATAGCTTAAAAGATATTAGCGGTTCAATACCAACGTTTTTCAAGTTATGACTAA
Organism: Metopolophium dirhodum; assembly: GCF_019925205.1. NCBI lineage: Eukaryota > Metazoa > Arthropoda > Insecta > Hemiptera > Aphididae > Metopolophium > Metopolophium dirhodum. The sequence continues at coordinate 151,347,590 of NC_083560.1, forward strand.
AATTGTTGATAATAAATGAAAAATCGTTTTGTGAAGCATACAAAGGCGGTTCTTCCAAACCAATTGATGTACAGCTGTCAACCCAATATTTCCAAATTTAAAGACGTCTGTTCTACTGAAATCATATAAGAATAACCTACATTCATGGAGGTTTTAAGTCGTTTCGTCAAAAAATCGAAAAATATAAAAACTATTCAAAAATTTAGTTTTTTTCTTTTCACCCTCGTAAACTGGCAACACCACAATGTCAGAACGCTATATCTGATTTTGTAAAAAAGCTGAACAAATTATCTTTCTCTGAGTGCAAACAGCAGAACTCTAAATAAAATAGCTTAAACGATATTAGCGGTTCAATACCAATGTTTTAGGAATTATGACAACAAAATGTTGATAATTAATGAAAAATCGTTTTGTGAAGTATACAAAGGCGGTTCTTCCAAGCCAATTGATATACAGCTGTCAACCTGATATTTCTAAAAACGCAGACGTCTGATCTACTGAAACCATATAAGAATAACCTACATTCATGGAGGTTTTAAGTCGTTTTGTCAAAAAAATCGAAAAATATAAAAACTATTCAAAAATTTAGTTTTTTCCTTTAGCCCTCGTAAACTGGCAACACCACAACGTCAGAACGCTATATCTGATATTGTAAAAAAGCTGAACAAATTATCTTTCTCTGAGTGCAAAAAGCAGAACTCTACCTAAAATAGCTTAAAAGATATTAGCGGTTCAATACCAATGTTTTAGGAATTATGACAACAAAATGTTGATAATTAATGAAAAATCGTTTTGTGAAGTATACAAAGGCGGTTCTTCCAAGCCAATTGATATACAGCTGTCAACCTGATATTTCTAAAAACGCAGACGTCTGTTCTACTGAAACCGTATCAGAAAAACCTACATTCATGGAGGTTTTAAGTCGTTTCGTCAAATAATCGAAAAATATAAAAACTATTCAAAAATTTAGTTTTTTTCTTTTCACCCTCGTAAACTGGCAACACCACAACGTCAGAACGCTATATCTGATTTTGTAAAAAAGCTGAACAAATTATCTTTCTCTGAGTGCAAACAGCAGAACTCTAAATAAAATAGCTTAAACGATATTAGCGGTTCAATACCAATGTTTTAGGAATTATGACAACAAAATGTTGATAATTAATGAAAAATCGTTTTGTGAAGTATACAAAGGCGGTTCTTCCAAGCCAATTGATATACAGCTGTCAACCTGATATTTCTAAAAACGCAGACGTCTGTTCTGCTGAAACCATATAAGAGTAACCTACATTCATGGAGGTTTTAAGTCGTTTCGTCAAAAAATCGAAAAATATAAAAACTATTCAAAAATTTAGTTTTTTTCTTTTCGCCCTCGTAAACTGGAAACACCACAATGTCAGAACGCTATATCTGATATTGTAAAAAAGCTGAACAAATTATCTTTTTCTGAGTACAAACAGCAGAACTCTAACTAAAATAGCTTAAACGATATTAGCGGTTCAATACCAATGTTTTAGGAATTATGACAAAAAAAATGTTGATATTTAATGAAAAATCGTTTTGTGAAGTATACAAAGGCGGTTCTTCCAAGCCAATTGATATACAGCTGTCAACCTGATATTTCTAAAAACGCAGACGTCTGTTCTACTGAAACCGTATCAGAAAAACCTACATTCATGGAGGTTTTAAGTCGTTTCGTCAAATAATCGAAAAATATAAAAACTATTCAAAAATTTAGTTTTTTTCTTTTCACCCTCATAAACTGGCAACACCACAATGTCAGAACGCTATATCTGATATTGTAAAAAAGCTGAACAAATTATCTTTTTCTGAGTGCAAACAGCAGAACTCTAAATAAAATAGCTTAAACGATATTAGCGGTTCAATACCAATGTTTTAGGAATTATGACAACAAAATGTTGATAATTAATGAAAAATCGTTTTGTGAAGTATACAAAGGCGGTTCTTCCAAGCCAATTGATATACAGCTGTCAACCTGATATTTCTAAAAACGCAGACGTCTGTTCTACTGAAACCATATAAGAGTAACCTACATTCATGGAGGTTTTAAGTCGTTTCGTCAAAAAATCGAAAAATATAAAAACTATTCAAAAATTTAGTTTTTTTCTTTTCGCCCTCGTAAACTGGCAACACCACAATGTCAGAACGCTATACCTGATATTGTAAAAAAGCTGAACAAATTATCTTTTTCTGAGTGCAAACAGCAGAACTCTAAATAAAATAGCTTAAACGATATTAGCGGTTCAATACCAATTTTTTAGGAATTATGACAACAAAATGTTGATAATTAATGAAAAATCGTTTTGTGAAGTATACAAAGGCGGTTCTTCCAAGCCAATTGATATACAGCTGTCAACCTGATATTTCTAAAAACGCAGACGTCTGTTCTACTGAAACCGTATCAGAAAAACCTACATTCATGGAGGTTTTAAGTCGTTTCGTCAAATAATCGAAAAATATAAAAACTATTCAAAAATTTAGTTTTTTTCTTTTCACCCTCATAAACTGGCAACACCACAATGTCAGAACGCTATATCTGATATTGTAAAAAAGCTGAACAAATTACCTTTTTCTGAGTGCAAACAGCAGAACTCTAAATAAAATAGCTTAAACGATATTAGCGGTTCAATACCAATGTTTTAGGAATTATGACAACAAAATGTTGATAATTAATGAAAAATCGTTTTGTGAAGTATACAAAGGCGGTTCTTCCAAGCCAATTGATGTACAGCTGTCAACCCAATATTTCCAAATTTAAAGACGTCTGTTCTACTGAAATCATATAAGAATAACCTACATTCATGGAGGTTTTAAGTCGTTTCGTCAAAAAATCGAAAAATATAAAAACTATTCAAAAATTTAGTTTTTTTCTTTTCACCCTCGTAAACTGGCAACACCACAATGTCAGAACGCTATATCTGATTTTGTAAAAAAGCTGAACAAATTATCTTTCTCTGAGTGCAAACAGCAGAACTCTAAATAAAATAGCTTAAACGATATTAGCGGTTCAATACCAATGTTTTAGGAATTATGACAACAAAATGTTGATAATTAATGAAAAATCGTTTTGTGAAGTATACAAAGGCGGTTCTTCCAAGCCAATTGATATACAGCTGTCAACCTGATATTTCTAAAAACGCAGACGTCTGATCTACTGAAACCATATAAGAATAACCTACATTCATGGAGGTTTTAAGTCGTTTTGTCAAAAAATCGAAAAATATAAAAACTATTCAAAAATTTAGTTTTTTCCTTTAGCCCTCGTAAACTGGCAACACCACAACGTCAGAACGCTATATCTGATATTGTAAAAAAGCTGAACAAATTATCTTTCTCTGAGTGCAAAAAGCAGAACTCTACCTAAAATAGCTTAAAAGATATTAGCGGTTCAATACCAATGTTTTAGGAATTATGACAACAAAATGTTGATAATTAATGAAAAATCGTTTTGTGAAGTATACAAAGGCGGTTCTTCCAAGCCAATTGATATACAGCTGTCAACCTGATATTTCTAAAAACGCAGACGTCTGTTCTACTGAAACCATATAAGAGTAACCTACATTCATGGAGGTTTTAAGTCGTTTCGTCAAAAAATCGAAAAATATAAAAACTATTCAAAAATTTAGTTTTTTTCTTTTCGCCCTCGTAAACTGGTAACGCCACAATGTCAGAACGCTATACCTGATATTGTAAAAAAGCTGAACAAATTATCTTTTTCTGAGTGCAAACAGCAGAACTCTAAATAAAATAGCTTAAACGATATTAGCGGTTCAATACCAATTTTTTAGGAATTATGACAACAAAATGTTGATAATTAATGAAAAATCGTTTTGTGAAGTATACAAAGGCGGTTCTTCCAAGCCAATTGATATACAGCTGTCAACCTGATATTTCTAAAAACGCAGACGTCTGTTCTGCTGAAACCATATAAGAGTAACCTACATTCATGGAGGTTTTAAGTCGTTTCGTCAAAAAATCGAAAAATATAAAAACTATTCAAAAATTTAGTTTTTTTATTTTCGCCCTCGTAAACTGGCAACACCACAATGTCAGAACGCTATATCTGATATTGTAAAAAAGCTGAACAAATTATCTTTTTCTGAGTGCAAACAGCAGAACTCTACCTAAAATAGCTTAAATGATATTAGCGGTTCAATACCAATGTTTTAGGAATTATGACAAAAAAATGTTGATAATTAATGAAAAATCGTTTTGTGAAGTATACAAAGGCGGTTCTTCCAAGCCAATTGATATACAGCTGTCAACCTGATATTTCTAAAAACGCAGACGTCTGTTCTACTGAAACCATATAAGAGTAACCTACATTCATGGAGGTTTTAAGTCGTTTCGTCAAAAAATCGAAAAATATAAAAACTATTCAAAAATTTAGTTTTTTTCTTTTCGCCCTCGTAAACTGGCAACACCACAATGTCAGAACGCTATACCTGATATTGTAAAAAAGATGAACAAATTATCTTTTTCTGAGTGCAAACAGCAGAACTCTAAATAAAATAGCTTAAACGATATTAGCGGTTCAATACCAATGTTTTAGGAATTATGACAACAAAATGTTGATAATTAATGAAAAATCGTTTTGTGAAGTATACAAAGGCGGTTCTTCCAAGCCAATTGATATACAGCTGTCAACCTGATATTTCTAAAAACGCAGACGTCTGTTCTGCTGAAACCATATAAGAGTAACCTACATTCATGGAGGTTTTAAGTCGTTTCGTCAAAAAATCGAAAAATATAAAAACTATTCAAAAATTTAGTTTTTTTCTTTTCGCCCTCGTAAACTGGAAACACCACAATGTCAGAACGCTATATCTGATATTGTAAAAAAGCTGAACAAATTATCTTTTTCTGAGTACAAACAGCAGAACTCTAACTAAAATAGCTTAAACGATATTAGCGGTTCAATACCAATGTTTTAGGAATTATGACAAAAAAATGTTGATATTTAATGAAAAATCGTTTTGTGAAGTATACAAAGGCGGTTCTTCCAAGCCAATTGATATACAGCTGTCAACCTGATATTTCTAAAAACGCAGACGTCTGTTCTACTGAAACCGTATCAGAAAAACCTACATTCATGGAGGTTTTAAGTCGTTTCGTCAAATAATCGAAAAATATAAAAACTATTCAAAAATTTAGTTTTTTTCTTTTCACCCTCATAAACTGGCAACACCACAATGTCAGAACGCTATATCTGATATTGTAAAAAAGCTGAACAAATTATCTTTTTCTGAGTGCAAACAGCAGAACTCTAAATAAAATAGCTTAAACGATATTAGCGGTTCAATACCAATGTTTTAGGAATTATGACAACAAAATGTTGATAATTAATGAAAAATCGTTTCGTGAAGTATACAAAGGCGGTTCTTCCAAGCCAATTGATATACAGCTGTCAACCTGATATTTCTAAAAACGCAGACGTCTGTTCTACTGAAACCATATAAGAGTAACCTACATTCATGGAGGTTTTAAGTCGTTTCGTCAAAAAATCGAAAAATATAAAAACTATTCAAAAATTTAGTTTTTTTCTTTTCGCCCTCGTAAACTGGCAACACCACAATGTCAGAACGCTATACCTGATATTGTAAAAAAGCTGAACAAATTATCTTTTTCTGAGTGCAAACAGCAGAACTCTAAATAAAATAGCTTAAACGATATTAGCGGTTCAATACCAATTTTTTAGGAATTATGACAACAAAATGTTGATAATTAATGAAAAATCGTTTTGTGAAGTATACAAAGGCGGTTCTTCCAAGCCAATTGATATACAGCTGTCAACCTGATATTTCTAAAAACGCAGACGTCTGTTCTGCTGAAACCATATAAGAGTAACCTACATTCATGGAGGTTTTAAGTCGTTTCGTCAAAAAATCGAAAAATATAAAAACTATTCAAAAATTTAGTTTTTTTATTTTCGCCCTCGTAAACTGGCAACACCACAATGTCAGAACGCTATATCTGATATTGTAAAAAAGCTGAACAAATTATCTTTTTCTGAGTGCAAACAGCAGAACTCTACCTAAAATAGCTTAAATGATATTAGCGGTTCAATACCAATGTTTTAGGAATTATGACAAAAAAATGTTGATATTTAATGAAAAATCGTTTTGTGAAGTATACAAAGGCGGTTCTTCCAAGCCAATTGATATACAGCTGTCAACCTGATATTTCTAAAAACGCAGACGTCTGTTCTACTGAAACCGTATCAGAAAAACCTACATTCATGGAGGTTTTAAGTCGTTTCGTCAAATAATCGAAAAATATAAAAACTATTCAAAAATTTAGTTTTTTTCTTTTCACCCTCGTAAACTGGCAACACCACAACGTCAGAACGCTATATCTGATTTTGTAAAAAAGCTGAACAAATTATCTTTCTCTGAGTGCAAACAGCAGAACTCTAAATAAAATAGCTTAAAAGATATTAGCGGTTCAATACCAATGTTTTAGGAATTATGACAACAAAATGTTGATAATTAATGAAAAATCGTTTTGTGAAGTATACAAAGGCGGTTCTTCCAAGCCAATTGATATACAGCTGTCAACCTGATATTTCTAAAAACGCAGACGTCTGATCTACTGAAACCATATAAGAATAACCTACATTCATGGAGGTTTTAAGTCGTTTTGTCAAAAAATCGAAAAATATAAAAACTATTCAAAAATTTAGTTTTTTCCTTTAGCCCTCATAAACTGGCAACACCACAACGTCAGAACGCTATATCTGATATTGTAAAAAAGCTGAACAAATTATCTTTCTCTGAGTGCAAAAAACAGAACTCTACCTAAAATAGCTTAAAAGATATTAGCGGTTCAATACCAATGTTTTAGGAATTATGACAACAAAATGTTGATAATTAATGAAAAATCGTTTTGTGAAGTATACAAAGGCGGTTCTTCCAAGCCAATTGATATACAGCTGTCAACCTGATATTTCTAAAAACGCAGACGTCTGTTCTACTGAAACCATATAAGAGTAACCTACATTCATGGAGGTTTTAAGTCGTTTCGTCAAAAAATCGAAAAATATAAAAACTATTCAAAAATTTAGTTTTTTTCTTTTCGCCCTCGTAAACCGGCAACACCACAATGTCAGAACGCTATACCTGATATTGTAAAAAAGATGAACAAATTATCTTTTTCTGAGTGCAAACAGCAGAACTCTAAATAAAATAGCTTAAACGATATTAGCGGTTCAATACCAATGTTTTAGGAATTATGACAACAAAATGTTGATAATTAATGAAAAATCGTTTTGTGAAGTATACAAAGGCGGTTCTTCCAAGCCAATTGATATACAGCTGTCAACCTGATATTTCTAAAAACGCAGACGTCTGTTCTGCTGAAACCATATAAGAGTAACCTACATTCATGGAGGTTTTAAGTCGTTTCGTCAAAAAATCGAAAAATATAAAAACTATTCAAAAATTTAGTTTTTTTCTTTTCGCCCTCGTAAACTGGCAACACCACAATGTCAGAACGCTATATCTGATATTGTAAAAAAGCTGAACAAATTATCTTTTTCTGAGTGCAAACAGCAGAACTCTAACTAAAATAGCTTAAAAGATATTAGCGGTTCAATACCAATGTTTTAGGAATTATGACAAAAAAATGTTGATAATTAATTAAAAATCATTTTGTGATGTATACAAAGGCGGTTCTTCCAAGCCAATTGAAATACAGCTGTCAACCTGATATGTTTAAAAACGCAGACGTCTGGTCTACTGAAACCATATAAGAATAACCTACATTCATGGAGGTTTTAAGTCGTTTCGTCAAATAATCGGAAAATATAAAAACTATTCAAAAATTTAGTATTTTTCTTTTCGCCCTCGTAAACTGGCAACACCACAATGTCAGAACGCTATATCTGATATTGTAAAAAAGCTGAACAAATTATCTTTTTTTGAGTGCAAACAGCAGAACTCTAACTAAAATAGCTTAAACGATATTAGCGGTTCAATACCAATGTTTTAGGAATTATGACAACAAAATGTTGATAATTAATGATAAATCGTTTTGTGAAGTATACAAAGGCGGTTCTTCCAAGCCAATTGATATACAGCTGTCAACCTGATATTTCTAAAAACGCAGACGTCTGTTCTGCTGAAACCATATAAGAGTAACCTACATTCATGGAGGTTTTAAGTCGTTTCGTCAAAAAATCGAAAAATATAAAAACTATTCAAAAATTTAGTTTTTTTCTTTTCGCCCTCGTAAACTGGCAACATCACAATGTCAGAACGCTATACCTGATATTGTAAAAAAGCTGAACAAATTATCTTTTTCTGAGTGCAAACAGCAGAACTCTAAATAAAATAGCTTAAACGATATTAGCGGTTCAATACCAATTTTTTAGGAATTATGACAACAAAATGTTGATAATTAATGAAAAATCGTTTTGTGAAGTATACAAAGGCGGTTCTTCCAAGCCAATTGATATACAGCTGTCAACCTGATATTTCTAAAAACGCAGACGTCTGTTCTGCTGAAACCATATAAGAGTAACCTACATTCATGGAGGTTTTAAGTCGTTTCGTCAAAAAATCGAAAAATATAAAAACTATTCAAAAATTTAGTTTTTTTATTTTCGCCCTCGTAAACTGGCAACACCACAATGTCAGAACGCTATATCTGATATTGTAAAAAAGCTGAACAAATTATCTTTTTCTGAGTGCAAACAGCAGAACTCTACCTAAAATAGCTTAAATGATATTAGCGGTTCAATACCAATGTTTTAGGAATTATGACAAAAAAATGTTGATATTTAATGAAAAATCGTTTTGTGAAGTATACAAAGGCGGTTCTTCCAAGCCAATTGATATACAGCTGTCAACCTGATATTTCTAAAAACGCAGACGTCTGTTCTACTGAAACCGTATCAGAAAAACCTACATTCATGGAGGTTTTAAGTCGTTTCGTCAAATAATCGAAAAATATAAAAACTATTCAAAAATTTAGTTTTTTTCTTTTCACCCTCATAAACTGGCAACACCACAATGTCAGAACGCTATATCTGATATTGTAAAAAAGCTGAACAAATTATCTTTTTCTGAGTGCAAACAGCAGAACTCTAAATAAAATAGCTTAAACAATATTAGCGGTTCAATACCAATTTTTTAGGAATTATGACAACAAAATGTTGATAATTAATGAAAAATCGTTTTGTGAAGTATACAAAGGCGGTTCTTCCAAGCCAATTGATATACAGCTGTCAACCTGATATTTCTAAAAACGCAGACGTCTGTTCTGCTGAAACCATATGAGAGTAACCTACATTCATGGAGGTTTTAAGTCGTTTCGTCAAAAAATCGAAAAATATAAAAACTATTCAAAAATTTAGTTTTTTTCTTTTCGCCCTCGTAAACTGGCAACACCACAATGTCAGAACGCTATATCTGATATTGTAAAAAAGCTGAACAAATTATCTTTTTCTGAGTGCAAACAGCAGAACTCTAACTAAAATAGCTTAAAAGATATTAGCGGTTCAATACCAACGTTTTTCAAGTTATGACTAAAATTGTTGATAATAAATGAAAAATCGTTTTGTGAAGCATACAAAGGCGGTTCTTCCAAACCAATTGATGTACAGCTGTCAACCCAATATTTCCAAATTTAAAGACGTCTGTTCTACTGAAATCATATAAGAATAACCTACATTCATGGAGGTTTTAAGTCGTTTCGTCAAAAAATCGAAAAATATAAAAACTATTCAAAAATTTAGTTTTTTTCTTTTCGCCCTCGTAAACTGGCAACACCACTACGTCAGAACGGTATATCTGATATTGTAAAAAAGCTGAACAAATTATCTTTCTCTGAGTGCAAACAGCAGAACTCTATCTAAAATAGCTTAAAAGATATTAGCGGTTCAATACCAATGTTTTAGGAATTATGACAAAAAAATGTTGATAATTAATTAAAAATCGTTTTGTGATGTATACAAAGGCGGTTCTTCCAAGCCAATTGAAATACAGCTGTCAACCTGATATGTTTTAAAACGCAGACGTCTGGTCTACTGAAACCATATAAGAATAACCTACATTCATGGAGGTTTTAAGTCGTTTCGTCAAATAATCGAAAAATATAAAAACTATTCAAAAATTTAGTTTTTTTCTTTTCGCCCTCGTAAACTGGCAACACCACAATGTCAGAACGCTATATCTGATATTGTAAAAAAGCTGAACAAATTATCTTTTTCTGAGTGCAAACAGCAGAACTCTACCTAAAATAGCTTAAATGATATTAGCGGTTCAATACCAATGTTTTAGGAATTATGACAAAAAAATGTTGATATTTAATGAAAAATCGTTTTGTGAAGTATACAAAGGCGGTTCTTCCAAGCCAATTGATATACAGCTGTCAACCTGATATTTCTAAAAACGCAGACGTCTGTTCTACTGAAACCGTATCAGAAAAACCTACATTCATGGAGGTTTTAAGTCGTTTCGTCAAATAATCGAAAAATATAAAAACTATTCAAAAATTTAGTTTTTTTCTTTTCACCCTCATAAACTGGCAACACCACAATGTCAGAACGCTATATCTGATATTGTAAAAAAGCTGAACAAATTACCTTTTTCTGAGTGCAAACAGCAGAACTCTAAATAAAATAGCTTAAACGATATTAGCGGTTCAATACCAATGTTTTAGGAATTATGACAACAAAATGTTGATAATTAATGAAAAATCGTTTTGTGAAGTATACAAAGGCGGTTCTTCCAAGCCAATTGATATACAGCTGTCAACCTGATATTTCTAAAAACGCAGACGTCTGATCTACTGAAACCATATAAGAATAACCTACATTCATGGAGGTTTTAAGTCGTTTTGTCAAAAAATCGAAAAATATAAAAACTATTCAAAAATTTAGTTTTTTCCTTTAGCCCTCATAAACTGGCAACACCACAACGTCAGAACGCTATATCTGATATTGTAAAAAAGCTGAACAAATTATCTTTTTCTGAGTGCAAACAGCAGAACTCTAACTAAAATAGCTTAAAAGATATTAGCGGTTCAATACCAATGTTTTAGGAATTATGACAAAAAAATGTTGATAATTAATTAAAAATCGTTTTGTGATGTATACAAAGGCGGTTCTTCCAAGCCAATTGAAATACAGCTGTCAACCTGATATGTTTAAAAACGCAGACGTCTGGTCTACTGAAACCATATAAGAATAACCTACATTCATGGAGGTTTTAAGTCGTTTCGTCAAATAATCGGAAAATATAAAAACTATTCAAAAATTTAGTATTTTTCTTTTCGCCCTCGTAAACTGGCAACACCACAATGTCAGAACGCTATATCTGATATTGTAAAAAAGCTGAACAAATTATCTTTTTTTGAGTGCAAACAGCAGAACTCTAACTAAAATAGCTTAAACGATATTAGCGGTTCAATACCAATGTTTTAGGAATTATGACAACAAAATGTTGATAATTAATGATAAATCGTTTTGTGAAGTATACAAAGGCGGTTCTTCCAAGCCAATTGATATACAGCTGTCAACCTGATATTTCTAAAAACGCAGACGTCTGTTCTGCTGAAACCATATAAGAGTAACCTACATTCATGGAGGTTTTAAGTCGTTTCGTCAAAAAATCGAAAAATATAAAAACTATTCAAAAATTTAGTTTTTTTCTTTTCGCCCTCGTAAACTGGCAACATCACAATGTCAGAACGCTATACCTGATATTGTAAAAAAGCTGAACAAATTATCTTTTTCTGAGTGCAAACAGCAGAACTCTAAATAAAATAGCTTAAACGATATTAGCGGTTCAATACCAATTTTTTAGGAATTATGACAACAAAATGTTGATAATTAATGAAAAATCGTTTTGTGAAGTATACAAAGGCGGTTCTTCCAAGCCAATTGATATACAGCTGTCAACCTGATATTTCTAAAAACGCAGACGTCTGTTCTGCTGAAACCATATAAGAGTAACCTACATTCATGGAGGTTTTAAGTCGTTTCGTCAAAAAATCGAAAAATATAAAAACTATTCAAAAATTTAGTTTTTTTATTTTCGCCCTCGTAAACTGGCAACACCACAATGTCAGAACGCTATATCTGATATTGTAAAAAAGCTGAACAAATTATCTTTTTCTGAGTGCAAACAGCAGAACTCTACCTAAAATAGCTTAAATGATATTAGCGGTTCAATACCAATGTTTTAGGAATTATGACAAAAAAATGTTGATATTTAATGAAAAATCGTTTTGTGAAGTATACAAAGGCGGTTCTTCCAAGCCAATTGATATACAGCTGTCAACCTGATATTTCTAAAAACGCAGACGTCTGTTCTACTGAAACCGTATCAGAAAAACCTACATTCATGGAGGTTTTAAGTCGTTTCGTCAAATAATCGAAAAATATAAAAACTATTCAAAAATTTAGTTTTTTTCTTTTCACCCTCATAAACTGGCAACACCACAATGTCAGAACGCTATATCTGATATTGTAAAAAAGCTGAACAAATTATCTTTTTCTGAGTGCAAACAGCAGAACTCTAAATAAAATAGCTTAAACGATATTAGCGGTTCAATACCAATTTTTTAGGAATTATGACAACAAAATGTTGATAATTAATGAAAAATCGTTTCGTGAAGTATACAAAGGCGGTTCTTCCAAGCCAATTGATATACAGCTGTCAACCTGATATTTCTAAAAACGCAGACGTCTGTTCTACTGAAACCATATAAGAGTAACCTACATTCATGGAGGTTTTAAGTCGTTTCGTCAAATAATCGAAAAATATAAAAACTATTCAAAAATTTAGTTTTTTTTCTTTTCACCCTCATAAACTGGCAACACCACAATGTCAGAACGCTATATCTGATATTGTAAAAAAGCTGAACAAATTATCTTTTTCTGAGTGCAAACAGCAGAACTCTAAATAAAATAGCTTAAACGATATTAGCGGTTCAATACCAATGTTTTAGGAATTATGACAACAAAATGTTGATAATTAATGAAAAATCGTTTTGTGAAGTATACAAAGGCGGTTCTTCCAAGCCAATTGATATACAGCTGTCAACCTGATATTTCTAAAAACGCAGACGTCTGATCTACTGAAACCATATAAGAATAACCTACATTCATGGAGGTTTTAAGTCGTTTTGTCAAAAAATCGAAAAATATAAAAACTATTAAAAAATTTAGTTTTTTTCTTTTCGCCCTCGTAAACTGGCAACACCACAACGTCAGAACGCTATATCTGATATTGTAAAAAAGCTGAACAAATTATCTTTCTCTGAGTGCAAAAAGCAGAACTCTAAATAAAATAGCTTAAACGATATTAGCGGTTCAATACCAACGTTTTTCAAGTTATGACTAAAATTGTTGATAATAAATGAAAAATCGTTTTGTGAAGCATACAAAGGCGGTTCTTCCAAACCAATTGATGTACAGCTGTCAACCCAATATTTCCAAATTTAAAGACGTCTGTTCTACTGAAATCATATAAGAATAACCTACATTCATGGAGGTTTTAAGTCGTTTCGTCAAAAAATCGAAAAATATAAAAACTATTCAAAAATTTAGTTTTTTTCTTTTCACCCTCGTAAACTGGCAACACCACAATGTCAGAACGCTATATCTGATTTTGTAAAAAAGCTGAACAAATTATCTTTCTCTGAGTGCAAACAGCAGAACTCTACCTAAAATAGCTTAAAAGATATTAGCGGTTCAATACCAATGTTTTAGGAATTATGACAAAAAAATGTTGATAATTAATTAAAAATCGTTTTGTGATGTATACAAAGGCGGTTCTTCCAAGCCAATTGAAATACAGCTGTCAACCTGATATGTTTAAAAACGCAGACGTCTTGTCTACTGAAACCATATAAGAATAACCTACATTCATGGAGGTTTTAAGTCGTTTCGTCAAATAATCGAAAAATATAAAAACTATTCAAAAATTTAGTATTTTTCTTTTCGCCCTCGTAAACTGGCAACACCACAATGTCAGAACGCTATATCTGATATTGTAAAAAAGCTGAACAAATTATCTTTTTCTGAGTACAAACAGCAGAACTCTAACTAAAATAGCTTAAACGATATTAGCGGTTCAATACCAATGTTTTAGGAATTATGACAACAAAATGTTGATAATTAATGAAAAATCGTTTTGTGAAGTATACAAAGGCGGTTCTTCCAAGCCAATTGATATACAGCTGTCAACCTGATATTTCTAAAAACGCAGACGTCTGTTCTACTAAAACCATATAAGAATAACCTACATTCATTGAGGTTTTAAGTCGTTTCGTCAAAAAATCGAAAAATATAAAAACTATTCAAAAATGTAGTCTTTTTCTTTTCGCCCTCGTAAGCTGGCAACACCACAACGTCAGAACGCTATATCTGATATTGTAAAAAAGCTGAACAAATTATCTTTCTCTGAGTGCAAAAAGCAGAACTCTACCTAAAATAGCTTAAAAGATATTAGCGGTTCAATACCAATGTTTTAGGAATTATGACAACAAAATGTTGATAATTAATGAAAAATCGTTTTGTGAAGTATACAAAGGCGGTTCTTCCAAGCCAATTGATATACAGCTTTCAACCTGATATTTCTAAAAACGCAGACGTCTGTTCTGCTGAAACCATATAAGAGTAACCTACATTCATGGAGGTTTTAAGTCGTTTCGTCAAAAAATCGAAAAATATAAAAACTATTTAAAAATTTAGTTTTTTTCTTTTCGCCCTCGTAAACTGGCAACACCACAATGTCAGAACGCTATATCTGAAATTGTAAAAAAGCTGAACAAATTATCTTTTTCTGAGTGCAAACAGCAGAACTCTAACTAAAATAGCTTAAAAGATATTAGCGGTTCAATACCAACGTTTTTCAAGTTATGACTAAAATTGTTGATAATAAATGAAAAATCGTTTTGTGAAGCATACAAAGGCGGTTCTTCCAAACCAATTGATGTACAGCTGTCAACCCAATATTTCCAAATTTAAAGACGTCTGTTCTACTGAAATCAAATAAGAATAACCTACATTCATGGAGGTTTTAAGTCGTTTTGTCAAAAAATCGAAAAATATAAAAACTATTCAAAAATTTAGTTTTTTTCTTTTCGCCCTCGTAAACTGGCAACACCACAACGTCAGAACGCTATATCTGATATTGTAAAAAAGCTGAACAAATTATCTTTCTCTGAGTGCAAAAAGCAGAACTCTACCTAAAATAGCTTAAAAGATATTAGCGGTTCAATACCAATGTTTTAGGAATTATGACAACAAAATGTTGATAATTAATGAAAAATCGTTTTGTGAAGTATACAAAGGCGGTTCTTCCAAGCCAATTGATATACAGCTGTCAACCTGATATTTCTAAAAACGCAGACGTCTGATCTACTGAAACCATATAAGAATAACCTACATTCATGGAGGTTTTAAGTCGTTTTGTCAAAAAATCGAAAAATATAAAAACTATTCAAAAATTTAGTTTTTTTCTTTTCGCCCTCGTAAACTGGCAACACCACAACGTCAGAACGCTATATCTGATATTGTAAAAAAGCTGAACAAATTATCTTTCTCTGAGTGCAAAAAGCAGAACTCTACCTAAAATAGCTTAAAAGATATTAGCGGTTCAATACCAATGTTTTAGGAATTATGACAACAAAATGTTGATAATTAATTAAAAATCGTTTTGTGATGTATACAAAGGCGGTTCTTCCAAGCCAATTGAAATACAGCTGTCAACCTGATATGTTTAAAAACGCAGACGTCTGGTCTACTGAAACCATATAAGAATAACCTACATTCATGGAGGTTTTAAGTCGTTTCGTCAAATAATCGGAAAATATAAAAACTATTCAAAAATTTAGTATTTTTCTTTTCGCCCTCGTAAACTGGCAACACCACAATGTCAGAACGCTATATCTGATATTGTAAAAAAGCTGAACAAATTATCTTTTTTTGAGTGCAAACAGCAGAACTCTAACTAAAATAGCTTAAACGATATTAGCGGTTCAATACCAATGTTTTAGGAATTATGACAACAAAATGTTGATAATTAATGATAAATCGTTTTGTGAAGTATACAAAGGCGGTTCTTCCAAGCCAATTGATATACAGCTGTCAACCTGATATTTCTAAAAACGCAGACGTCTGTTCTGCTGAAACCATATAAGAATAACCTACATTCATTGAGGTTTTAAGTCGTTTCGTCAAAAAATCGAAAAATATAAAAACTATTCAAAAATGTAGTCTTTTTCTTTTCGCCCTCGTAAGCTGGCAACACCACAACGTCAGAACGCTATATCTGATATTGTAAAAAAGCTGAACAAATTATCTTTCTCTGAGTGCAAAAAGCAGAACTCTACCTAAAATAGCTTAAAAGATATTAGCGGTTCAATACCAATGTTTTAGGAATTATGACAACAAAATGTTGATAATTAATGAAAAATCGTTTTGTGAAGTATACAAAGGCGGTTCTTCCAAGCCAATTGATATACAGCTTTCAACCTGATATTTCTAAAAACGCAGACGTCTGTTCTGCTGAAACCATATAAGAGTAACCTACATTCATGGAGGTTTTAAGTCGTTTCGTCAAAAAATCGAAAAATATAAAAACTATTTAAAAATTTAGTTTTTTTCTTTTCGCCCTCGTAAACTGGCAACACCACAATGTCAGAACGCTATATCTGAAATTGTAAAAAAGCTGAACAAATTATCTTTTTCTGAGTGCAAACAGCAGAACTCTAACTAAAATAGCTTAAAAGATATTAGCGGTTCAATACCAACGTTTTTCAAGTTATGACTAAAATTGTTGATAATAAATGAAAAATCGTTTTGTGAAGCATACAAAGGCGGTTCTTCCAAACCAATTGATGTACAGCTGTCAACCCAATATTTCCAAATTTAAAGACGTCTGTTCTACTGAAATCAAATAAGAATAACCTACATTCATGGAGGTTTTAAGTCGTTTTGTCAAAAAATCGAAAAATATAAAAACTATTCAAAAATTTAGTTTTTTTCTTTTCGCCCTCGTAAACTGGCAACACCACAACGTCAGAACGCTATATCTGATATTGTAAAAAAGCTGAACAAATTATCTTTCTCTGAGTGCAAAAAGCAGAACTCTACCTAAAATAGCTTAAAAGATATTAGCGGTTCAATACCAATGTTTTAGGAATTATGACAACAAAATGTTGATAATTAATGAAAAATCGTTTTGTGAAGTATACAAAGGCGGTTCTTCCAAGCCAATTGATATACAGCTGTCAACCTGATATTTCTAAAAACGCAGACGTCTGATCTACTGAAACCATATAAGAATAACCTACATTCATGGAGGTTTTAAGTCGTTTTGTCAAAAAATCGAAAAATATAAAAACTATTCAAAAATTTAGTTTTTTTCTTTTCGCCCTCGTAAACTGGCAACACCACAACGTCAGAACGCTATATCTGATATTGTAAAAAAGCTGAACAAATTATCTTTCTCTGAGTGCAAAAAGCAGAACTCTACCTAAAATAGCTTAAAAGATATTAGCGGTTCAATACCAATGTTTTAGGAATTATGACAACAAAATGTTGATAATTAATTAAAAATCGTTTTGTGATGTATACAAAGGCGGTTCTTCCAAGCCAATTGAAATACAGCTGTCAACCTGATATGTTTAAAAACGCAGACGTCTGGTCTACTGAAACCATATAAGAATAACCTACATTCATGGAGGTTTTAAGTCGTTTCGTCAAATAATCGGAAAATATAAAAACTATTCAAAAATTTAGTATTTTTCTTTTCGCCCTCGTAAACTGGCAACACCACAATGTCAGAACGCTATATCTGATATTGTAAAAAAGCTGAACAAATTATCTTTTTTTGAGTGCAAACAGCAGAACTCTAACTAAAATAGCTTAAACGATATTAGCGGTTCAATACCAATGTTTTAGGAATTATGACAACAAAATGTTGATAATTAATGATAAATCGTTTTGTGAAGTATACAAAGGCGGTTCTTCCAAGCCAATTGATATACAGCTGTCAACCTGATATTTCTAAAAACGCAGACGTCTGTTCTGCTGAAACCATATAAGAGTAACCTACATTCATGGAGGTTTTAAGTCGTTTCGTCAAAAAATCGAAAAATATAAAAACTATTCAAAAATTTAGTTTTTTTCTTTTCGCCCTCGTAAACTGGCAACATCACAATGTCAGAACGCTATACCTGATATTGTAAAAAAGCTGAACAAATTATCTTTTTCTGAGTGCAAACAGCAGAACTCTAAATAAAATAGCTTAAACGATATTAGCGGTTCAATACCAATTTTTTAGGAATTATGACAACAAAATGTTGATAATTAATGAAAAATCGTTTTGTGAAGTATACAAAGGCGGTTCTTCCAAGCCAATTGATATACAGCTGTCAACCTGATATTTCTAAAAACGCAGACGTCTGTTCTGCTGAAACCATATAAGAGTAACCTACATTCATGGAGGTTTTAAGTCGTTTCGTCAAAAAATCGAAAAATATAAAAACTATTCAAAAATTTAGTTTTTTTATTTTCGCCCTCGTAAACTGGCAACACCACAATGTCAGAACGCTATATCTGATATTGTAAAAAAGCTGAACAAATTATCTTTTTCTGAGTGCAAACAGCAGAACTCTACCTAAAATAGCTTAAATGATATTAGCGGTTCAATACCAATGTTTTAGGAATTATGACAAAAAAATGTTGATATTTAATGAAAAATCGTTTTGTGAAGTATACAAAGGCGGTTCTTCCAAGCCAATTGATATACAGCTGTCAACCTGATATTTCTAAAAACGCAGACGTCTGTTCTACTGAAACCGTATCAGAAAAACCTACATTCATGGAGGTTTTAAGTCGTTTCGTCAAATAATCGAAAAATATAAAAACTATTCAAAAATTTAGTTTTTTTCTTTTCACCCTCATAAACTGGCAACACCACAATGTCAGAACGCTATATCTGATATTGTAAAAAAGCTGAACAAATTATCTTTTTCTGAGTGCAAACAGCAGAACTCTAAATAAAATAGCTTAAACGATATTAGCGGTTCAATACCAATTTTTTAGGAATTATGACAACAAAATGTTGATAATTAATGAAAAATCGTTTCGTGAAGTATACAAAGGCGGTTCTTCCAAGCCAATTGATATACAGCTGTCAACCTGATATTTCTAAAAACGCAGACGTCTGTTCTACTGAAACCATATAAGAGTAACCTACATTCATGGAGGTTTTAAGTCGTTTCGTCAAATAATCGAAAAATATAAAAACTATTCAAAAATTTAGTTTTTTTCTTTTCACCCTCATAAACTGGCAACACCACAATGTCAGAACGCTATATCTGATATTGTAAAAAAGCTGAACAAATTATCTTTTTCTGAGTGCAAACAGCAGAACTCTAAATAAAATAGCTTAAACGATATTAGCGGTTCAATACCAATGTTTTAGGAATTATGACAACAAAATGTTGATAATTAATGAAAAATCGTTTTGTGAAGTATACAAAGGCGGTTCTTCCAAGCCAATTGATATACAGCTGTCAACCTGATATTTCTAAAAACGCAGACGTCTGATCTACTGAAACCATATAAGAATAACCTACATTCATGGAGGTTTTAAGTCGTTTTGTCAAAAAATCGAAAAATATAAAAACTATTCAAAAATTTAGTTTTTTTCTTTTCGCCCTCGTAAACTGGCAACACCACAACGTCAGAACGCTATATCTGATATTGTAAAAAAGCTGAACAAATTATCTTTCTCTGAGTGCAAAAAGCAGAACTCTACCTAAAATAGCTTAAAAGATATTAGCGGTTCAATACCAATGTTTTAGGAATTATGACAACAAAATGTTGATAATTAATGAAAAATCGTTTTGTGAAGTATACAAAGGCGGTTCTTCCAAGCCAATTGATATACAGCTGTCAACCTGATATTTCTAAAAAGGCAGACGTCTGTTCTGCTGAAACCATATAAGAGTAACCTACATTCACGGAGGTTTTAAGTCGTTTCGTCAAAAAATCGAAAAATATAAAAACTATTCAAAACTTTAGTTTTTTTCTTTTCGCCCTCGTAAACTGGCAACACCACAATGTCTGAACGCTATATCTGATATTGTAAAAAAGCTGAACAAATTATCTTTTTCTGAGTGCAAACAGCAGAACTCTAACTAAAATAGCTTAAAAGATATTAGCGGTTCAATACCAACGTTTTTCAAGTTATGACTAAAATTGTTGATAATAAATGAAAAATCGTTTTGTGAAGCATACAAAGGCGGTTCTTCCAAACCAATTGATGTACAGCTGTCAACCCAATATTTCCAAATTTAAAGACGTCTGTTCTACTGAAATCATATAAGAATAACCTACATTCATGGAGGTTTTAAGTCGTTTCGTCAAAAAATCGAAAAATATAAAAACTATTCAAAAATTTAGTTTTTTTCTTTTCACCCTCGTAAACTGGCAACACCACAATGTCAGAACGCTATATCTGATTTTGTAAAAAAGCTGAACAAATTATCTTTCTCTGAGTGCAAACAGCAGAACTCTACCTAAAATAGCTTAAAAGATATTAGCGGTTCAATACCAATGTTTTAGGAATTATGACAAAAAAATGTTGATAATTAATTAAAAATCGTTTTGTGATGTATACAAAGGCGGTTCTTCCAAGCCAATTGAAATACAGCTGTCAACCTGATATGTTTAAAAACGCAGACGTCTTGTCTACTGAAACCATATAAGAATAACCTACATTCATGGAGGTTTTAAGTCGTTTCGTCAAATAATCGAAAAATATAAAAACTATTCAAAAATTTAGTATTTTTCTTTTCGCTCTCGTAAACTGGCAACACCACAATGTCAGAACGCTATATCTGATATTGTAAAAAAGCTGAACAAATTATCTTTTTCTGAGTACAAACAGCAGAACTCTAACTAAAATAGCTTAAACGATATTAGCGGTTCAATACCAATGTTTTAGGAATTATGACAACAAAATGTTGATAATTAATGAAAAATCGTTTTGTGAAGTATACAAAGGCGGTTCTTCCAAGCCAATTGATATACAGCTGTCAACCTGATATTTCTAAAAACGCAGACGTCTGTTCTACTAAAACCATATAAGAATAACCTACATTCATTGAGGTTTTAAGTCGTTTCGTCAAAAAATCGAAAAATATAAAAACTATTCAAAAATGTAGTCTTTTTCTTTTCGCCCTCGTAAGCTGGCAACACCACAACGTCAGAACGCTATATCTGATATTGTAAAAAAGCTGAACAAATTATCTTTCTCTGAGTGCAAAAAGCAGAACTCTACCTAAAATAGCTTAAAAGATATTAGCGGTTCAATACCAATGTTTTAGGAATTATGACAACAAAATGTTGATAATTAATGAAAAATCGTTTTGTGAAGTATACAAAGGCGGTTCTTCCAAGCCAATTGATATACAGCTTTCAACCTGATATTTCTAAAAACGCAGACGTCTGTTCTGCTGAAACCATATAAGAGTAACCTACATTCATGGAGGTTTTAAGTCGTTTCGTCAAAAAATCGAAAAATATAAAAACTATTTAAAAATTTAGTTTTTTTCTTTTCGCCCTCGTAAACTGGCAACACCACAATGTCAGAACGCTATATCTGAAATTGTAAAAAAGCTGAACAAATTATCTTTTTCTGAGTGCAAACAGCAGAACTCTAACTAAAATAGCTTAAAAGATATTAGCGGTTCAATACCAACGTTTTTCAAGTTATGACTAAAATTGTTGATAATAAATGAAAAATCGTTTTGTGAAGCATACAAAGGCGGTTCTTCCAAACCAATTGATGTACAGCTGTCAACCCAATATTTCCAAATTTAAAGACGTCTGTTCTACTGAAATCAAATAAGAATAACCTACATTCATGGAGGTTTTAAGTCGTTTTGTCAAAAAATCGAAAAATATAAAAACTATTCAAAAATTTAGTTTTTTTCTTTTCGCCCTCGTAAACTGGCAACACCACAACGTCAGAACGCTATATCTGATATTGTAAAAAAGCTGAACAAATTATCTTTCTCTGAGTGCAAAAAGCAGAACTCTACCTAAAATAGCTTAAAAGATATTAGCGGTTCAATACCAATGTTTTAGGAATTATGACAACAAAATGTTGATAATTAATGAAAAATCGTTTTGTGAAGTATACAAAGGCGGTTCTTCCAAGCCAATTGATATACAGCTGTCAACCTGATATTTCTAAAAACGCAGACGTCTGATCTACTGAAACCATATAAGAATAACCTACATTCATGGAGGTTTTAAGTCGTTTTGTCAAAAAATCGAAAAATATAAAAACTATTCAAAAATTTAGTTTTTTTCTTTTCGCCCTCGTAAACTGGCAACACCACAACGTCAGAACGCTATATCTGATATTGTAAAAAAGCTGAACAAATTATCTTTCTCTGAGTGCAAAAAGCAGAACTCTACCTAAAATAGCTTAAAAGATATTAGCGGTTCAATACCAATGTTTTAGGAATTATGACAACAAAATGTTGATAATTAATGAAAAATCGTTTTGTGAAGTATACAAAGGCGGTTCTTCCAAGCCAATTGATATACAGCTGTCAACCTGATATTTCTAAAAAGGCAGACGTCTGTTCTGCTGAAACCATATAAGAGTAACCTACATTCACGGAGGTTTTAAGTCGTTTCGTCAAAAAATCGAAAAATATAAAAACTATTCAAAACTTTAGTTTTTTTCTTTTCGCCCTCGTAAACTGGCAACACCACAATGTCTGAACGCTATATCTGATATTGTAAAAAAGCTGAACAAATTATCTTTTTCTGAGTGCAAACAGCAGAACTCTAACTAAAATAGCTTAAAAGATATTAGCGGTTCAATACCAACGTTTTTCAAGTTATGACTAAAATTGTTGATAATAAATGAAAAATCGTTTTGTGAAGCATACAAAGGCGGTTCTTCCAAACCAATTGATGTACAGCTGTCAACCCAATATTTCCAAATTTAAAGACGTCTGTTCTACTGAAATCATATAAGAATAACCTACATTCATGGAGGTTTTAAGTCGTTTCGTCAAAAAATCGAAAAATATAAAAACTATTCAAAAATTTAGTTTTTTTCTTTTCACCCTCGTAAACTGGCAACACCACAATGTCAGAACGCTATATCTGATTTTGTAAAAAAGCTGAACAAATTATCTTTCTCTGAGTGCAAACAGCAGAACTCTACCTAAAATAGCTTAAAAGATATTAGCAGGTCAATACCAATGTTTTAGGAATTATGACAAAAAAAATGTTGATATTTAATGAAAAATCGTTTTGTGAAGTATACAAAGGCGGTTCTTCCAAGCCAATTGATAAACAGCTGTCAACCTGATATTTCTAAAAACGCAGACGTCTGTTCTACTGAAACCGTATCAGAAAAACCTACATTCATGGAGGTTTTAAGTCGTTTCGTCAAATAATCGAAAAATATAAAAACTATTCAAAAATTTAGTTTTTTTCTTTTCACCCTCATAAACTGGCAACACCACAATGTCAGAACGCTATATCTGATATTGTAAAAAAGCTGAACAAATTATCTTTTTCTGAGTGCAAACAGCAGAACTCTAAATAAAATAGCTTAAACGATATTAGCGGTTCAATACCAATGTTTTAGGAATTATGACAACAAAATGTTGATAATTAATGAAAAATCGTTTTGTGAAGTATACAAAGGCGGTTCTTCCAAGCCAATTGATATACAGCTGTCAACCTGATATTTCTAAAAACGCAGACGTCTGATCTACTGAAACCATATAAGAATAACCTACATTCATGGAGGTTTTAAGTCGTTTTGTCAAAAAATCGAAAAATATAAAAACTATTCAAAAATTTAGTTTTTTTCTTTTCGCCCTCGTAAACTGGCAACACCACAACGTCAGAACGCTATATCTGATTTTGTAAAAAAGCTGAACAAATTATCTTTCTCTGAGTGCAAACAGCAGAACTCTACCTAAAATAGCTTAAAAGATATTAGCGGTTCAATACCAATGTTTTAGGAATTATGACAAAAAAATGTTGATAATTAATTAAAAATCGTTTTGTGATGTATACAAAGGCGGTTCTTCCAAGCCAATTGAAATACAGCTGTCAACCTGATATGTTTTAAAACGCAGACGTCTGGTCTACTGAAACCATATAAGAATAACCTACATTCATGGAGGTTTTAAGTCGTTTTGTCAAAAAATCAAAAAATATAAAAACTATTCAAAAATTTAGTTTTTTTCTTTTCGCCCTCGTAAACTGGCAACACCACAATGTCAGAACGCTATATCTGATATTGTAAAAAAGCTGAACAAATTATCTTTTTCTGAGTGCAAACAGCAGAACTCTAACTAAAATAGCTTAAAAGATATTAGCGGTTCAATACCAACGTTTTTCAAGTTATGACTAAAATTGTTGATAATAAATGAAAAATCGTTTTGTGAAGCATACAAAGGCGGTTCTTCCAAACCAATTGATGTACAGCTGTCAACCCAATATTTCCAAATTTAAAGACGTCTGTTCTACTGAAATCATATAAGAATAACCTACATTCGTGGAGGTTTTAAGTCGTTTCGTCAAAAAATCGAAAAATATAAAAACTATTCAAAAATTTAGTTTTTTTCTTTTCACCCTCGTAAACTGGCAACACCACAACGTCAGAACGCTATATCTGATTTTGTAAAAAAGCTGAACAAATTATCTTTCTCTGAGTAAAACAGCAGAACTCTACCTAAAATAGCTTAAAAGATATTAGCGGTTCAATACCAATGTTTTAGGAATTATGACAAAAAAATGTTGATAATTAATTAAAAATCGTTTTGTGATGTATACAAAGGCGGTTCTTCCAAGCCAATTGAAATACAGCTGTCAACCTGATATGTTTAAAAACGCAGACGTCTGATCTACTGAAACCATATAAGAATAACCTACATTCATGGAGGTTTTAAGTCGTTTTGTCAAAAAATCGAAAAATATAAAAACTATTCAAAAATTTAGTTTTTTTCTTTTCGCCCTCGTAAACTGGCAACACCACAACGTCAGAACGCTATATCTGATATTGTAAAAAAGCTGAACAAATTATCTTTCTCTGAGTGCAAAAAGCAGAACTCTACCTAAAATAGCTTAAAAGATATTAGCGGTTCAATACCAATGTTTTAGGAATTATGACAACAAAATGTTGATAATTAATGAAAAATCGTTTTGTGAAGTATACAAAGGCGGTTCTTCCAAGCCAATTGATATACAGCTGTCAACCTGATATTTCTAAAAACGCAGACGTCTGTTCTGCTGAAACCATATGAGAGTAACCTACATTCATGGAGGTTTTAAGTCGTTTCGTCAAATAATCGAAAAATATAAAAACTATTCAAAAATTTAGTTTTTTTCTTTTCACCCTCATAAACTGGCAACACCACAATGTCAGAACGCTATATCTGATATTGTAAAAAAGCTGAACAAATTATCTTTTTCTGAGTGCAAACAGCAGAACTCTAAATAAAATAGCTTAAACGATATTAGCGGTTCAATACCAATGTTTTAGGAATTATGACAACAAAATGTTGATAATTAATGAAAAATCGTTTTGTGAAGTATACAAAGGCGGTTCTTCCAAGCCAATTGATATACAGCTGTCAACCTGATATTTCTAAAAACGCAGACGTCTGATCTACTGAAACCATATAAGAATAACCTACATTCATGGAGGTTTTAAGTCGTTTTGTCAAAAAATCGAAAAATATAAAAACTATTCAAAAATTTAGTTTTTTTTCTTTTCGCCCTCGTAAACTGGCAACACCACAACGTCAGAACGCTATATCTGATATTGTAAAAAAGCTGAACAAATTATCTTTCTCTGAGTGCAAAAAGCAGAACTCTACCTAAAATAGCTTAAAAGATATTAGCGGTTCAATACCAATGTTTTAGGAATTATGACAACAAAATGTTGGTAATTAATGAAAAATCGTTTTGTGAAGTATACAAAGGCGGTTCTTCCAAGCCAATTGATATACAGCTGTCAACCTGATATTTCTAAAAACGCAGACGTCTGTTCTGCTGAAACCATATGAGAGTAACCTACATTCATGGAGGTTTTCAGTCGTTTCGTCAAAAAATCGAAAAATATAAAAACTATTCAAAAATTTAGTTTTTTTCTTTTCGCCCTCGTAAACTGGCAACACCACAATGTCAGAACGCTATATCTGATATTGTAAAAAAGCTGAACAAATTATCTTTTTCTGAGTGCAAACAGCAGAACTCTAACTAAAATAGCTTAAAAGATATTAGCGGTTCAATACCAACGTTTTTCAAGTTATGACTAAAATTGTTGATAATAAATGAAAAATCGTTTTGTGAAGCATACAAAGGCGGTTCTTCCAAACCAATTGATGTACAGCTGTCAACCCAATATTTCCAAATTTAAAGACGTCTGTTCTACTGAAATCATATAAGAATAACCTACATTCATGGAGGTTTTAAGTCGTTTCGTCAAAAAATCGAAAAATATAAAAACTATTCAAAAATTTAGTTTTTTTCTTTTCACCCTCGTAAACTGGCAACACCACAATGTCAGAACGCTATATCTGATTTTGTAAAAAAGCTGAACAAATTATCTTTCTCTGAGTGCAAACAGCAGAACTCTACCTAAAATAGCTTAAAAGATATTAGCGGTTCAATACCAATGTTTTAGGAATTATGACAAAAAAATGTTGATAATTAATTAAAAATCGTTTTGTGATGTATACAAAGGCGGTTCTTCCAAGCCAATTGAAATACAGCTGTCAACCTGATATGTTTTAAAACGCAGACGTCTGGTCTACTGAAACCATATAAGAATAACCTACATTCATGGAGGTTTTAAGTCGTTTTGTCAAAAAATCAAAAAATATAAAAACTATTCAAAAATTTAGTTTTTTTCTTTTCGCCCTCGTAAACTGGCAACACCACAATGTCAGAACGCTATATCTGATATTGTAAAAAAGCTGAACAAATTATCTTTTTCTGAGTGCAAACAGCAGAACTCTAACTAAAATAGCTTAAAAGATATTAGCGGTTCAATACCAACGTTTTTCAAGTTATGACTAAAATTGTTGATAATAAATGAAAAATCGTTTTGTGAAGCATACAAAGGCGGTTCTTCCAAACCAATTGATGTACAGCTGTCAACCCAATATTTCCAAATTTAAAGACGTCTGTTCTACTGAAATCATATAAGAATAACCTACATTCGTGGAGGTTTTAAGTCGTTTCGTCAAAAAATCGAAAAATATAAAAACTATTCAAAAATTTAGTTTTTTTCTTTTCACCCTCGTAAACTGGCAACACCACAACGTCAGAACGCTATATCTGATTTTGTAAAAAAGCTGAACAAATTATCTTTCTCTGAGTAAAACAGCAGAACTCTACCTAAAATAGCTTAAAAGATATTAGCGGTTCAATACCAATGTTTTAGGAATTATGACAAAAAAATGTTGATAATTAATTAAAAATCGTTTTGTGATGTATACAAAGGCGGTTCTTCCAAGCCAATTGAAATACAGCTGTCAACCTGATATGTTTAAAAACGCAGACGTCTGATCTACTGAAACCATATAAGAATAACCTACATTCATGGAGGTTTTAAGTCGTTTTGTCAAAAAATCGAAAAATATAAAAACTATTCAAAAATTTAGTTTTTTTCTTTTCGCCCTCGTAAACTGGCAACACCACAACGTCAGAACGCTATATCTGATATTGTAAAAAAGCTGAACAAATTATCTTTCTCTGAGTGCAAAAAGCAGAACTCTACCTAAAATAGCTTAAAAGATATTAGCGGTTCAATACCAATGTTTTAGGAATTATGACAACAAAATGTTGATAATTAATGAAAAATCGTTTTGTGAAGTATACAAAGGCGGTTCTTCCAAGCCAATTGATATACAGCTGTCAACCTGATATTTCTAAAAACGCAGACGTCTGTTCTGCTGAAACCATATGAGAGTAACCTACATTCATGGAGGTTTTAAGTCGTTTCGTCAAAAAATCGAAAAATATAAAAACTATTCAAAAATTTAGTTTTTTTCTTTTCGCCCTCGTAAACTGGCAACACCACAATGTCAGAACGCTATATCTGATATTGTAAAAAAGCTGAACAAATTATCTTTTTCTGAGTGCAAACAGCAGAACTCTAACTAAAATAGCTTAAAAGATATTAGCGGTTCAATACCAACGTTTTTCAAGTTATGACTAAAATTGTTGATAATAAATGAAAAATCGTTTTGTGAAGCATACAAAGGCGGTTCTTCCAAACCAATTGATGTACAGCTGTCAACCCAATATTTCCAAATTTAAAGACGTCTGTTCTACTGAAATCATATAAGAATAACCTACATTCATGGAGGTTTTAAGTCGTTTCGTCAAAAAATCGAAAAATATAAAAACTATTCAAAAATTTAGTTTTTTTCTTTTCACCCTCGTAAACTGGCAACACCACAATGTCAGAACGCTATATCTGATTTTGTAAAAAAGCTGAACAAATTATCTTTCTCTGAGTGCAAACAGCAGAACTCTACCTAAAATAGCTTAAAAGATATTAGCGGTTCAATACCAATGTTTTAGGAATTATGACAAAAAAATGTTGATAATTAATTAAAAATCGTTTTGTGATGTATACAAAGGCGGTTCTTCCAAGCCAATTGAAATACAGCTGTCAACCTGATATGTTTTAAAACGCAGACGTCTGGTCTACTGAAACCATATAAGAATAACCTACATTCATGGAGGTTTTAAGTCGTTTTGTCAAAAAATCAAAAAATATAAAAACTATTCATAAATTTAGTTTTTTTCTTTTCGCCCTCGTAAACTGGCAACACCACAATGTCAGAACGCTATATCTGATATTGTAAAAAAGCTGAACAAATTATCTTTTTCTGAGTGCAAACAGCAGAACTCTAACTAAAATAGCTTAAAAGATATTAGCGGTTCAATACCAACGTTTTTCAAGTTATGACTAAAATTGTTGATAATAAATGAAAAATCGTTTTGTGAAGCATACAAAGGCGGTTCTTCCAAACCAATTGATGTACAGCTGTCAACCCAATATTTCCAAATTTAAAGGCGTCTGTTCTACTGAAATCATATAAGAATAACCTACATTCGTGGAGGTTTTAAGTCGTTTCGTCAAAAAATCGAAAAATATAAAAACTATTCAAAAATTTAGTTTTTTTCTTTTCACCCTCGTAAACTGGCAACACCACAACGTCAGAACGCTATATCTGATTTTGTAAAAAAGCTGAACAAATTATCTTTCTCTGAGTAAAACAGCAGAACTCTACCTAAAATAGCTTAAAAGATATTAGCGGTTCAATACCAATGTTTTAGGAATTATGACAAAAAAATGTTGATAATTAATTAAAAATCGTTTTGTGATGTATACAAAGGCGGTTCTTCCAAGCCAATTGAAATACAGCTGTCAACCTGATATGTTTAAAAACGCAGACGTCTGATCTACTGAAACCATATAAGAATAACCTACATTCATGGAGGTTTTAAGTCGTTTTGTCAAAAAATCGAAAAATATAAAAACTATTCAAAAATTTAGTTTTTTTCTTTTCGCCCTCGTAAACTGGCAACACCACAACGTCAGAACGCTATATCTGATATTGTAAAAAAGCTGAACAAATTATCTTTCTCTGAGTGCAAAAAGCAGAACTCTACCTAAAATAGCTTAAAAGATATTAGCGGTTCAATACCAATGTTTTAGGAATTATGACAACAAAATGTTGATAATTAATGAAAAATCGTTTTGTGAAGTATACAAAGGCGGTTCTTCCAAGCCAATTGATATACAGCTGTCAACCTGATATTTCTAAAAACGCAGACGTCTGTTCTGCTGAAACCATATGAGAGTAACCTACATTCATGGAGGTTTTAAGTCGTTTCGTCAAAAAATCGAAAAATATAAAAACTATTCAAAAATTTAGTTTTTTTCTTTTCGCCCTCGTAAACTGGCAACACCACAATGTCAGAACGCTATATCTGATATTGTAAAAAAGCTGAACAAATTATCTTTTTCTGAGTGCAAACAGCAGAACTCTAACTAAAATAGCTTAAAAGATATTAGCGGTTCAATACCAACGTTTTTCAAGTTAT
Source organism: Metopolophium dirhodum (assembly GCF_019925205.1). Taxonomy (NCBI): domain Eukaryota; kingdom Metazoa; phylum Arthropoda; class Insecta; order Hemiptera; family Aphididae; genus Metopolophium; species Metopolophium dirhodum. The sequence goes on from NC_083560.1 coordinate 151,377,747, forward strand.
GACTAAAATTGTTGATAATAAATGAAAAATCGTTTTGTGAAGCATACAAAGGCGGTTCTTCCAAACCAATTGATGTACAGCTGTCAACCCAATATTTCCAAATTTAAAGACGTCTGTTCTACTGAAATCATATAAGAATAACCTACATTCATGGAGGTTTTAAGTCGTTTCGTCAAAAAATCGAAAAATATAAAAACTATTCAAAAATTTAGTTTTTTTCTTTTCGCCCTCGTAAACTGGCAACACCACTACGTCAGAACGGTATATCTGATATTGTAAAAAAGCTGAACAAATTATCTTTCTCTGAGTGCAAACAGCAGAACTCTATCTAAAATAGCTTAAAAGATATTAGCGGTTCAATACCAATGTTTTAGGAATTATGACAAAAAAATGTTGATAATTAATTAAAAATCGTTTTGTGATGTATACAAAGGCGGTTCTTCCAAGCCAATTGAAATACAGCTGTCAACCTGATATGTTTTAAAACGCAGACGTCTGGTCTACTGAAACCATATAAGAATAACCTACATTCATGGAGGTTTTAAGTCGTTTCGTCAAATAATCGAAAAATATAAAAACTATTCAAAAATTTAGTTTTTTTCTTTTCGCCCTCGTAAACTGGCAACACCACAATGTCAGAACGCTATATCTGATATTGTAAAAAAGCTGAACAAATTATCTTTTTCTGAGTGCAAACAGCAGAACTCTACCTAAAATAGCTTAAATGATATTAGCGGTTCAATACCAATGTTTTAGGAATTATGACAAAAAAATGTTGATATTTAATGAAAAATCGTTTTGTGAAGTATACAAAGGCGGTTCTTCCAAGCCAATTGATATACAGCTGTCAACCTGATATTTCTAAAAACGCAGACGTCTGATCTACTGAAACCATATAAGAATAACCTACATTCATGGAGGTTTTAAGTCGTTTTGTCAAAAAATCGAAAAATATAAAAACTATTCAAAAATTTAGTTTTTTTCTTTTCACCCTCGTAAACTGGCAACACCACAATGTCAGAACGCTATATCTGATATTGTAAAAAAGCTGAACAAATTACCTTTTTCTGAGTGCAAACAGCAGAACTCTAAATAAAATAGCTTAAACGATATTAGCGGTTCAATACCAATGTTTTAGGAATTATGACAACAAAATGTTGATAATTAATGAAAAATCGTTTTGTGAAGTATACAAAGGCGGTTCTTCCAAGCCAATTGATATACAGCTGTCAACCTGATATTTCTAAAAACGCAGACGTCTGATCTACTGAAACCATATAAGAATAACCTACATTCATGGAGGTTTTAAGTCGTTTTGTCAAAAAATCGAAAAATATAAAAACTATTCAAAAATTTAGTTTTTTTCTTTTCACCCTCGTAAACTGGCAACACCACAACGTCAGAACGCTATATCTGATTTTGTAAAAAAGCTGAACAAATTATCTTTCTCTGAGTAAAACAGCAGAACTCTACCTAAAATAGCTTAAAAGATATTAGCGGTTCAATACCAATGTTTTAGGAATTATGACAAAAAAATGTTGATAATTAATTAAAAATCGTTTTGTGATGTATACAAAGGCGGTTCTTCCAAGCCAATTGAAATACAGCTGTCAACCTGATATGTTTAAAAACGCAGACGTCTGATCTACTGAAACCATATAAGAATAACCTACATTCATGGAGGTTTTAAGTCGTTTTGTCAAAAAATCGAAAAATATAAAAACTATTCAAAAATTTAGTTTTTTTCTTTTCGCCCTCGTAAACTGGCAACACCACAACGTCAGAACGCTATATCTGATATTGTAAAAAAGCTGAACAAATTATCTTTCTCTGAGTGCAAAAAGCAGAACTCTACCTAAAATAGCTTAAAAGATATTAGCGGTTCAATACCAATGTTTTAGGAATTATGACAACAAAATGTTGATAATTAATGAAAAATCGTTTTGTGAAGTATACAAAGGCGGTTCTTCCAAGCCAATTGATATACAGCTGTCAACCTGATATTTCTAAAAACGCAGACGTCTGTTCTGCTGAAACCATATGAGAGTAACCTACATTCATGGAGGTTTTAAGTCGTTTCGTCAAAAAATCGAAAAATATAAAAACTATTCAAAAATTTAGTTTTTTTCTTTTCGCCCTCGTAAACTGGCAACACCACAATGTCAGAACGCTATATCTGATATTGTAAAAAAGCTGAACAAATTATCTTTTTCTGAGTGCAAACAGCAGAACTCTAACTAAAATAGCTTAAAAGATATTAGCGGTTCAATACCAACGTTTTTCAAGTTATGACTAAAATTGTTGATAATAAATGAAAAATCGTTTTGTGAAGCATACAAAGGCGGTTCTTCCAAACCAATTGATGTACAGCTGTCAACCCAATATTTCCAAATTTAAAGACGTCTGTTCTACTGAAATCATATAAGAATAACCTACATTCATGGAGGTTTTAAGTCGTTTCGTCAAAAAATCGAAAAATATAAAAACTATTCAAAAATTTAGTTTTTTTCTTTTCGCCCTCGTAAACTGGCAACACCACTACGTCAGAACGGTATATCTGATATTGTAAAAAAGCTGAACAAATTATCTTTCTCTGAGTGCAAACAGCAGAACTCTATCTAAAATAGCTTAAAAGATATTAGCGGTTCAATACCAATGTTTTAGGAATTATGACAAAAAAATGTTGATAATTAATTAAAAATCGTTTTGTGATGTATACAAAGGCGGTTCTTCCAAGCCAATTGAAATACAGCTGTCAACCTGATATGTTTTAAAACGCAGACGTCTGGTCTACTGAAACCATATAAGAATAACCTACATTCATGGAGGTTTTAAGTCGTTTCGTCAAATAATCGAAAAATATAAAAACTATTCAAAAATTTAGTTTTTTTCTTTTCGCCCTCGTAAACTGGCAACACCACAATGTCAGAACGCTATATCTGATATTGTAAAAAAGCTGAACAAATTATCTTTTTCTGAGTGCAAACAGCAGAACTCTACCTAAAATAGCTTAAATGATATTAGCGGTTCAATACCAATGTTTTAGGAATTATGACAAAAAAATGTTGATATTTAATGAAAAATCGTTTTGTGAAGTATACAAAGGCGGTTCTTCCAAGCCAATTGATATACAGCTGTCAACCTGATATTTCTAAAAACGCAGACGTCTGTTCTACTGAAACCGTATCAGAAAAACCTACATTCATGGAGGTTTTAAGTCGTTTCGTCAAATAATCGAAAAATATAAAAACTATTCAAAAATTTAGTTTTTTTCTTTTCACCCTCATAAACTGGCAACACCACAATGTCAGAACGCTATATCTGATATTGTAAAAAAGCTGAACAAATTACCTTTTTCTGAGTGCAAACAGCAGAACTCTAAATAAAATAGCTTAAACGATATTAGCGGTTCAATACCAATGTTTTAGGAATTATGACAACAAAATGTTGATAATTAATGAAAAATCGTTTTGTGAAGTATACAAAGGCGGTTCTTCCAAGCCAATTGATATACAGCTGTCAACCTGATATTTCTAAAAACGCAGACGTCTGATCTACTGAAACCATATAAGAATAACCTACATTCATGGAGGTTTTAAGTCGTTTTGTCAAAAAATCGAAAAATATAAAAACTATTCAAAAATTTAGTTTTTTTCTTTTCACCCTCGTAAACTGGCAACACCACAACGTCAGAACGCTATATCTGATTTTGTAAAAAAGCTGAACAAATTATCTTTTTCTGAGTGCAAACAGCAGAACTCTAACTAAAATAGCTTAAAAGATATTAGCGGTTCAATACCAACGTTTTTCAAGTTATGACTAAAATTGTTGATAATAAATGAAAAATCGTTTTGTGAAGCATACAAAGGCGGTTCTTCCAAACCAATTGATGTACAGCTGTCAACCCAATATTTCCAAATTTAAAGACGTCTGTTCTACTGAAATCATATAAGAATAACCTACATTCGTGGAGGTTTTAAGTCGTTTCGTCAAAAAATCGAAAAATATAAAAACTATTCAAAAATTTAGTTTTTTTCTTTTCACCCTCGTAAACTGGCAACACCACAACGTCAGAACGCTATATCTGATTTTGTAAAAAAGCTGAACAAATTATCTTTCTCTGAGTAAAACAGCAGAACTCTACCTAAAATAGCTTAAAAGATATTAGCGGTTCAATACCAATGTTTTAGGAATTATGACAAAAAAATGTTGATAATTAATTAAAAATCGTTTTGTGATGTATACAAAGGCGGTTCTTCCAAGCCAATTGAAATACAGCTGTCAACCTGATATGTTTAAAAACGCAGACGTCTGATCTACTGAAACCATATAAGAATAACCTACATTCATGGAGGTTTTAAGTCGTTTTGTCAAAAAATCGAAAAATATAAAAACTATTCAAAAATTTAGTTTTTTTCTTTTCGCCCTCGTAAACTGGCAACACCACAACGTCAGAACGCTATATCTGATATTGTAAAAAAGCTGAACAAATTATCTTTCTCTGAGTGCAAACAGCAGAACTCTACCTAAAATAGCTTAAAAGATATTAGCGGTTCAATACCAATGTTTTAGGAATTATGACAACAAAATGTTGATAATTAATGAAAAATCGTTTTGTGAAGTATACAAAGGCGGTTCTTCCAAGCCAATTGATATACAGCTGTCAACCTGATATTTCTAAAAACGCAGACGTCTGTTCTGCTGAAACCATATGAGAGTAACCTACATTCATGGAGGTTTTAAGTCGTTTCGTCAAAAAATCGAAAAATATAAAAACTATTCAAAAATTTAGTTTTTTTCTTTTCGCCCTCGTAAACTGGCAACACCACAATGTCAGAACGCTATATCTGATATTGTAAAAAAGCTGAACAAATTATCTTTTTCTGAGTGCAAACAGCAGAACTCTAACTAAAATAGCTTAAAAGATATTAGCGGTTCAATACCAACGTTTTTCAAGTTATGACTAAAATTGTTGATAATAAATGAAAAATCGTTTTGTGAAGCATACAAAGGCGGTTCTTCCAAACCAATTGATGTACAGCTGTCAACCCAATATTTCCAAATTTAAAGACGTCTGTTCTACTGAAATCATATAAGAATAACCTACATTCATGGAGGTTTTAAGTCGTTTCGTCAAAAAATCGAAAAATATAAAAACTATTCAAAAATTTAGTTTTTTTCTTTTCGCCCTCGTAAACTGGCAACACCACTACGTCAGAACGGTATATCTGATATTGTAAAAAAGCTGAACAAATTATCTTTCTCTGAGTGCAAACAGCAGAACTCTATCTAAAATAGCTTAAAAGATATTAGCGGTTCAATACCAATGTTTTAGGAATTATGACAAAAAAATGTTGATAATTAATTAAAAATCGTTTTGTGATGTATACAAAGGCGGTTCTTCCAAGCCAATTGAAATACAGCTGTCAACCTGATATGTTTTAAAACGCAGACGTCTGGTCTACTGAAACCATATAAGAATAACCTACATTCATGGAGGTTTTAAGTCGTTTCGTCAAATAATCGAAAAATATAAAAACTATTCAAAAATTTAGTTTTTTTCTTTTCGCCCTCGTAAACTGGCAACACCACAATGTCAGAACGCTATATCTGATATTGTAAAAAAGCTGAACAAATTATCTTTTTCTGAGTGCAAACAGCAGAACTCTACCTAAAATAGCTTAAATGATATTAGCGGTTCAATACCAATGTTTTAGGAATTATGACAAAAAAATGTTGATATTTAATGAAAAATCGTTTTGTGAAGTATACAAAGGCGGTTCTTCCAAGCCAATTGATATACAGCTGTCAACCTGATATTTCTAAAAACGCAGACGTCTGTTCTACTGAAACCGTATCAGAAAAACCTACATTCATGGAGGTTTTAAGTCGTTTCGTCAAATAATCGAAAAATATAAAAACTATTCAAAAATTTAGTTTTTTTCTTTTCACCCTCATAAACTGGCAACACCACAATGTCAGAACGCTATATCTGATATTGTAAAAAAGCTGAACAAATTACCTTTTTCTGAGTGCAAACAGCAGAACTCTAAATAAAATAGCTTAAACGATATTAGCGGTTCAATACCAATGTTTTAGGAATTATGACAACAAAATGTTGATAATTAATGAAAAATCGTTTTGTGAAGTATACAAAGGCGGTTCTTCCAAGCCAATTGATATACAGCTGTCAACCTGATATTTCTAAAAACGCAGACGTCTGATCTACTGAAACCATATAAGAATAACCTACATTCATGGAGGTTTTAAGTCGTTTTGTCAAAAAATCGAAAAATATAAAAACTATTCAAAAATTTAGTTTTTTTCTTTTCGCCCTCGTAAACTGGCAACACCACAACGTCAGAACGCTATATCTGATATTGTAAAAAAGCTGAACAAATTATCTTTCTCTGAGTGCAAAAAGCAGAACTCTACCTAAAATAGCTTAAAAGATATTAGCGGTTCAATACCAATGTTTTAGGAATTATGACAACAAAATGTTGATAATTAATGAAAAATCGTTTTGTGAAGTATACAAAGGCGGTTCTTCCAAGCCAATTGATATACAGCTGTCAACCTGATATTTCTAAAAAGGCAGACGTCTGTTCTGCTGAAACCATATAAGAGTAACCTACATTCATGGAGGTTTTAAGTCGTTTCGTCAAAAAATCGAAAAATATAAAAACTATTCAAAAATTTAGTTTTTTTCTTTCGCCCTCGTAAACTGGCAACACCACAACGTCAGAACGCTATATCTGATATTGTAAAAAAGCAGAACAAATTATCTTTTTCTGAGTGCAAACAGCAGAACTCTAACTAAAATAGCTTAAAAGATATTAGCGGTTCAATACCAATGTTTTAGGAATTATGACAACAAAATGTTGATAATTAATGAAAAATCGTTTTGTGAAGTATACAAAGGCGGTTCTTCCAAGCCAATTGATATACAGCTTTCAACCTGATATTTCTAAAAACGCAGACGTCTGTTCTGCTGAAACCATATAAGAGTAACCTACATTCATGGAGGTTTTAAGTCGTTTCGTCAAAAAATCGAAAAATATAAAAACTATTCAAAAATTTAGTTTTTTTCTTTTCGCCCTCGTAAACTGGCAACACCACAATGTCAGAACGCTATATCTGAAATTGTAAAAAAGCTGAACAAATTATCTTTTTCTGAGTGCAAACAGCAGAACTCTAACTAAAATAGCTTAAAAGATATTAGCGGTTCAATACCAACGTTTTTCAAGTTATGACTAAAATTGTTGATAATAAATGAAAAATCGTTTTGTGAAGCATACAAAGGCGGTTCTTCCAAACCAATTGATGTACAGCTGTCAACCCAATATTTCCAAATTTAAAGACGTCTGTTCTACTGAAATCATATAAGAATAACCTACATTCATGGAGGTTTTAAGTCGTTTCGTCAAAAAATCGAAAAATATAAAAACTATTCAAAAATTTAGTTTTTTTCTTTCGCCCTCGTAAACTGGCAACACCACAACGTCAGAACGCTATATCTGATATTGTAAAAAAGCTGAACAAATTATCTTTTTCTGAGTGCAAACAGCAGAACTCTAACTAAAATAGCTTAAAAGATATTAGCGGTTCAATACCAACGTTTTTCAAGTTATGACTAAAATTGTTGATAATAAATGAAAAATCGTTTTGTGAAGCATACAAAGGCGGTTCTTCCAAACCAATTGATGTACAGCTGTCAACCCAATATTTCCAAATTTAAAGACGTCTGTTCTACTGAAATCATATAAGAATAACCTACATTCATGGAGGTTTTAAGTCGTTTCGTCAAATAATCGAAAAATATAAAAACTATTCAAAAATTTAGTATTTTTCTTTTCGCCCTCGTAAACTGGCAACACCACAATGTCAGAACGCTATATCTGATATTGTAAAAAAGCTGAACAAATTATCTTTTTCTGAGTACAAACAGCAGAACTCTACCTAAAATAGCTTAAAAGATATTAGCGGTTCAATACCAATGTTTTAGGAATTATGACAACAAAATGTTGATAATTAATGAAAAATCGTTTTGTGAAGTATACAAAGGCGGTTCTTCCAAGCCAATTGATATACAGCTGTCAACCTGATATTTCTAAAAACGCAGACGTCTGTTCTACTGAAATCATATAAGAATAACCTACATTCATGGAGGTTTTAAGTCGTTTCGTCAAAAAATCGAAAAATATAAAAACTATTCAAAAATTTAGTTTTTTTCTTTTCGCCCTCGTAAACTGGCAACACCACAACGTCAGAACGCTATATCTGATATTGTAAAAAAGCTGAACAAATTATCTTTTTCTGAGTGCAAACAGCAGAACTCTAACTAAAATAGCTTAAAAGATATTAGCGGTTCAATACCAACGTTTTTCAAGTTATGACTAAAATTGTTGATAAAAAATGAAAATTCGTTTTGTGAAGCATACAAAGGCGGTTCTTCCAAACCAATTGATGTACAGCTGTCAACCCAATATTTCCAAATTTAAAGACGTCTGTTCTACTGAAATTATATAAGAATAACCTACATTCATGGAGGTTTTAAGACGTTTCGTCAAAAAATCGAAAAATATAAAAACTATTCAAAAATTTAGTTTTTTTCTTTTCGCCCTCGTAAACTGGCAACACCACAACGTCAGAACGCTATATCTGATATTGTAAAAAAGCTGAACAAATTATCTTTTTCTGAGTGCAAACAGCAGAACTCTAACTAAAATAGCTTAAAAGATATTAGCGGTTCAATACCAACGTTTTTCAAGTTATGACTAAAATTGTTGATAATAAATGAAAAATCGTTTTGTGAAGCATACAAAGGCGGTTCTTCCAAACCAATTGATGTACAGCTGTCAACCCAATATTTCCAAATTTAAAGACGTCTGTTCTACTGAAATCATATAAGAATAACCTACATTCATGGAGGTTTTAAGTCGTTTCGTCAAAAAATCGAAAAATATAAAAACTATTCAAAAATTTAGTTTTTTTCTTTTCACCCTCGTAAACTGGCAACACCACAATGTCAGAACGCTATATCTGATTTTGTAAAAAAGCTGAACAAATTATCTTTCTCTGAGTGCAAACAGCAGAACTCTACCTAAAATAGCTTAAAAGATATTAGCGGTTCAATACCAATGTTTTAGGAATTATGACAAAAAAATGTTGATAATTAATTAAAAATCGTTTTGTGATGTATACAAAGGCGGTTCTTCCAAGCCAATTGAAATACAGCTGTCAACCTGATATGTTTTAAAACGCAGACGTCTGGTCTACTGAAACCATATAAGAATAACCTACATTCATGGAGGTTTTAAGTCGTTTTGTCAAAAAATCAAAAAATATAAAAACTATTCAAAAATTTAGTTTTTTTCTTTTCGCCCTCGTAAACTGGCAACACCACAATGTCAGAACGCTATATCTGATATTGTAAAAAAGCTGAACAAATTATCTTTTTCTGAGTGCAAACAGCAGAACTCTAACTAAAATAGCTTAAAAGATATTAGCGGTTCAATACCAACGTTTTTCAAGTTATGACTAAAATTGTTGATAATAAATGAAAAATCGTTTTGTGAAGCATACAAAGGCGGTTCTTCCAAACCAATTGATGTACAGCTGTCAACCCAATATTTCCAAATTTAAAGACGTCTGTTCTACTGAAATCATATAAGAATAACCTACATTCGTGGAGGTTTTAAGTCGTTTCGTCAAAAAATCGAAAAATATAAAAACTATTCAAAAATTTAGTTTTTTTCTTTTCACCCTCGTAAACTGGCAACACCACAACGTCAGAACGCTATATCTGATTTTGTAAAAAAGCTGAACAAATTATCTTTCTCTGAGTAAAACAGCAGAACTCTACCTAAAATAGCTTAAAAGATATTAGCGGTTCAATACCAATGTTTTAGGAATTATGACAAAAAAATGTTGATAATTAATTAAAAATCGTTTTGTGATGTATACAAAGGCGGTTCTTCCAAGCCAATTGAAATACAGCTGTCAACCTGATATGTTTAAAAACGCAGACGTCTGATCTACTGAAACCATATAAGAATAACCTACATTCATGGAGGTTTTAAGTCGTTTTGTCAAAAAATCGAAAAATATAAAAACTATTCAAAAATTTAGTTTTTTTCTTTTCGCCCTCGTAAACTGGCAACACCACAACGTCAGAACGCTATATCTGATATTGTAAAAAAGCTGAACAAATTATCTTTCTCTGAGTGCAAAAAGCAGAACTCTACCTAAAATAGCTTAAAAGATATTAGCGGTTCAATACCAATGTTTTAGGAATTATGACAACAAAATGTTGATAATTAATGAAAAATCGTTTTGTGAAGTATACAAAGGCGGTTCTTCCAAGCCAATTGATATACAGCTGTCAACCTGATATTTCTAAAAACGCAGACGTCTGTTCTGCTGAAACCATATGAGAGTAACCTACATTCATGGAGGTTTTAAGTCGTTTCGTCAAAAAATCGAAAAATATAAAAACTATTCAAAATTTTAGTTTTTTTCTTTTCGCCCTCGTAAACTGGCAACACCACAATGTCAGAACGCTATATCTGATATTGTAAAAAAGCTGAACAAATTATCTTTTTCTGAGTGCAAACAGCAGAACTCTAACTAAAATAGCTTAAAAGATATTAGCGGTTCAATACCAACGTTTTTCAAGTTATGACTAAAATTGTTGATAATAAATGAAAAATCGTTTTGTGAAGCATACAAAGGCGGTTCTTCCAAACCAATTGATGTACAGCTGTCAACCCAATATTTCCAAATTTAAAGACGTCTGTTCTACTGAAATCATATAAGAATAACCTACATTCATGGAGGTTTTAAGTCGTTTCGTCAAAAAATCGAAAAATATAAAAAACTATTCAAAAATTTAGTTTTTTTTCTTTTCGCCCTCGTAAACTGGCAACACCACTACGTCAGAACGGTATATCTGATATTGTAAAAAAGCTGAACAAATTATCTTTCTCTGAGTGCAAACAGCAGAACTCTATCTAAAATAGCTTAAAAGATATTAGCGGTTCAATACCAATGTTTTAGGAATTATGACAAAAAAATGTTGATAATTAATTAAAAATCGTTTTGTGATGTATACAAAGGCGGTTCTTCCAAGCCAATTGAAATACAGCTGTCAACCTGATATGTTTTAAAACGCAGACGTCTGGTCTACTGAAACCATATAAGAATAACCTACATTCATGGAGGTTTTAAGTCGTTTCGTCAAATAATCGAAAAATATAAAAACTATTCAAAAATTTAGTTTTTTTCTTTTCGCCCTCGTAAACTGGCAACACCACAATGTCAGAACGCTATATCTGATATTGTAAAAAAGCTGAACAAATTATCTTTTTCTGAGTGCAAACAGCAGAACTCTACCTAAAATAGCTTAAATGATATTAGCGGTTCAATACCAATGTTTTAGGAATTATGACAAAAAAATGTTGATATTTAATGAAAAATCGTTTTGTGAAGTATACAAAGGCGGTTCTTCCAAGCCAATTGATATACAGCTGTCAACCTGATATTTCTAAAAACGCAGACGTCTGTTCTACTGAAACCGTATCAGAAAAACCTACATTCATGGAGGTTTTAAGTCGTTTCGTCAAATAATCGAAAAATATAAAAACTATTCAAAAATTTAGTTTTTTTCTTTTCACCCTCATAAACTGGCAACACCACAATGTCAGAACGCTATATCTGATATTGTAAAAAAGCTGAACAAATTACCTTTTTCTGAGTGCAAACAGCAGAACTCTAAATAAAATAGCTTAAACGATATTAGCGGTTCAATACCAATGTTTTAGGAATTATGACAACAAAATGTTGATAATTAATGAAAAATCGTTTTGTGAAGTATACAAAGGCGGTTCTTCCAAGCCAATTGATATACAGCTGTCAACCTGATATTTCTAAAAACGCAGACGTCTGATCTACTGAAACCATATAAGAATAACCTACATTCATGGAGGTTTTAAGTCGTTTTGTCAAAAAATCGAAAAATATAAAAACTATTCAAAAATTTAGTTTTTTTCTTTTCGCCCTCGTAAACTGGCAACACCACAACGTCAGAACGCTATATCTGATATTGTAAAAAAGCTGAACAAATTATCTTTCTCTGAGTGCAAACAGCAGAACTCTACCTAAAATAGCTTAAAAGATATTAGCGGTTCAATACCAATGTTTTAGGAATTATGACAAAAAAATGTTGATAATTAATTAAAAATCGTTTTGTGAAGTATACAAAGGCGGTTCTTCCAAGCCAATTGAAATACAGCTGTCAACCTGATATTTTTAAAAACGCAGACGTCTGTTCTACTGAAACCATATAAGAATAACCTACATTCATGGAGGTTTTTAGTCGTTTCGTCAAAAAATCGAAAAATATAAAAACTATTCAAAAATTTAGTTTTTTCTTTTCGCCCTCGTAAACTGGCAACACCACAACGTCAGAACGCTATATCTGATATTGTAAAAAAGCTGAACAAATTATCTTTCTCTGAGTGCAAACAGCAGAACTCTACCTAAAATAGCTAAAAAGATATTAGCGGTTCAATACCAATGTTTTAGGAAGTATGACAAAAAAATGTTGATAATTAATGAAAAATCGTTTTGTGAAGTATACAAAGGCGGTTCTTCCAAGCCAATTGATATACAGCTGTCAACCTGATATTTCTAAAAACGCAGACGTCTGATCTACTGAAACCATATAAGAATAACCTACATTCATGGAGGTTTTAAGTCGTTTCGTCAAAAAATCGAAAAATATAAAAACTATTCAAAAATTTAGTTTTTTTCTTTTCGCCCTCGTAAACTGGCAACACCACAACGTCAGAACGCTATATCTGATATTGTAAAAAAGCTGAACAAATTATCTTTCTCTGAGTGCAAACAGCAGAACTCTACCTAAAATAGCTTAAAAGATATTAGCGGTTCAATACCAATGTTTTAGGAATTATGACAAAAAAATGTTGATAATTAATTAAAAATCGTTTTGTGAAGTATACAAAGGCGGTTCTTCCAAGCCAATTGAAATACAGCTGTCAACCTGATATTTTTAAAAACGCAGACGTCTGTTCTACTGAAACCATATAAGAATAACCTACATTCATGGAGGTTTTTAGTCGTTTCGTCAAAAAATCGAAAAATATAAAAACTATTCAAAAATTTAGTTTTTTCTTTTCGCCCTCGTAAACTGGCAACACCACAACGTCAGAACGCTATATCTGATATTGTAAAAAAGCTGAACAAATTATCTTTCTCTGAGTGCAAACAGCAGAACTCTACCTAAAATAGCTTAAAAGATATTAGCGGTTCAATACCAATGTTTTAGGAATTATGACAAAAAAATGTTGATAATTAATTAAAAATCGTTTTGTGAAGTATACAAAGGCGGGTTCTTCCAAAGCCAATTGATATACAGCTGTCAACCCAATATTTCCAAATTTAAAGACGTCTGTTCTACTGAAACCATATAAGAATAACCTACATTCATGGAGGTTTTAAGTCGTTTCGTCAAAAAATCGAAAAATATAAAAACTATTCAAAAATTTAGTTTTTTTCTTTTCGCCCTCGTAAACTGGCAACACCACAACGTCAGAACGCTATATCTAATATTGTAAAAAAGCTGAACAAATTATCTTTCTCTGAGTGCAAACAGCAGAACTCTACCTAAAATAGCTTAAAAGATATTAGCGGTTCAATACCAATGTTTTAGGAATTATGACAAAAAAATGTTGATAATTAATTAAAAAATCGTTTTGTGAAGTATACAAAGGCGGTTCTTCCAAGCCAATTGAAATACAGCTGTCAACCTGATATTTTTTAAAACGCAGACGTCTGTTCTACTGAAACCATATAAGAATAACCTACATTCATGGAGGTTTTTAGTCGTTTCGTCAAAAAATCGAAAAATATAAAAACTATTCAAAAATTTAGTTTTTTTCTTTTCGCCCTCGTAAACTGGCAACACCACAACGTCAGAACGCTATATCTGATATTGTAAAAAAGCTGAATAAATTATCTTTCTCTGAGTGCAAACAGCAGAACTCTACCTAAAATAGTTTAAAAGATATTAGCGGTTCAATACCAATGTTTTAGGAATTATGACAAAAAAATGTTGATAATTAATTAAAAATCGTTTTGTGAAGTATACAAAGGCTGTTCTTCCAAAGCTAATTGATATACAGCTGTCAACCCAATATTTCCAAATTTAAAGACGTCTGTTCTACTGAAACCATATAAGAATAACCTACATTCATGGAGGTTTTAAGTCGTTTCGTCAAAAAATCGAAAAATATAAAAACTATTCAAAAATTTAGTTTTTTTTTCTTTTCGCCCTCGTAAACTGGCAACACCACAACGTCAGAACGCTATATCTGATATTGTAAAAAAGCTGAACAAATTATCTTTCTCTGAGTGCAAACAGCAGAACTCTACCTAAAATAGCTTAAAAGATATTAGCGGTTCAATACCAATGTTTTAGGAATTATGACAAAAAAATGTTGATAATTAATTAAAAATCGTTTTGTGAAGTATACAAAGGCGGTTCTTCCAAGCCAATTGAAATACAGCTGTCAACCTGATATTTTTAAAAACGCAGACGTCTGTTCTACTGAAACCATATAAGAATAACCTACATTCATGGAGGTTTTTAGTCGTTTCGTCAAAAAATCGAAAAATATAAAAACTATTCAAAAATTTAGTTTTTTCTTTTCGCCCTCGTAAACTGGCAACACCACAACGTCAGAACGCTATATCTGATATTGTAAAAAAGCTGAACAAATCATCTTTCTCTGAGTGCAAACAGCAGAACTCTACCTAAAATAGCTTAAAAGATATTAGCGGTTCAATACCAATGTTTTAGGAATTATGACAAAAAAATGTTGATAATTAATTAAAAATCGTTTTGTGAAGTATACAAAGGCGGTTCTTCCAAGCCAATTGAAATACAGCTGTCAACCTGATATTTTTAAAAACGCAGACGTCTGTTCTACTGAAACCATATAAGAATAACCTACATTCATGGAGGTTTTTAGTCGTTTCGTCAAAAAATCGAAAAATATAAAAACTATTCAAAAATTTAGTTTTTTTCTTTTCGCCCTCGTAAACTGGCAACACCACAACGTCAGAACGCTATATCTGATATTGTAAAAAAGCTGAACAAATTATCTTTCTCTGAGTGCAAACAGCAGAACTCTACCTAAAATAGCTTAAAAGATATTAGCGGTTCAATACCAATGTTTTAGGAATTATGACAAAAAAAATGTTGATAATTAATTAAAAATCGTTTTGTGAAGTATACAAAGGCGGTTCTTCCAAGCCAATTGAAATACAGCTGTCAACCTGATATTTTTAAAAACGCAGACGTCTGTTCTACTGAAACCATATAAGAATAACCTACATTCATGGAGGTTTTAAGTCGTTTCGTCAAAAAATCGAAAATATAAAAACTATTCAAAAATTTAGTTTTTTCTTTTCGCCCTCGTAAACTGGCAACACCACAACGTCAGAACGCTATATCTGATATTGTAAAAAAGCTGAACAAATTATCTTTCTCTGAGTGCAAACAGCAGAACTCTACCTAAAATAGCTTAAAAGATATTAGCGGTTCAATACCAATGTTTTAGGAATTATGACAAAAAAATGTTGATAATTAATTAAAAATCGTTTTTGTGAAGTATACAAAGGCGGTTCTTCCAAGCCAATTGAAATACAGCTGTCAACCTGATATTTTTAAAAACGCAGACGTCTGTTCTACTGAAACCATATAAGAATAACCTACATTCATGGAGGTTTTTAGTCGTTTCGTCAAAAAATCGAAAAATATAAAAACTATTCAAAAATTTAGTTTTTTCTTTTCGCCCTCGTAAACTGGCAACACCACAACGTCAGAACGCTATATCTGATATTGTAAAAAAGCTGAACAAATTATCTTTCTCTGAGTGCAAACAGCAGAACTCTACCTAAAATAGCTAAAAAGATATTAGCGGTTCAATACCAATGTTTTAGGAAGTATGACAAAAAAATGTTGATAATTAATTAAAAATCGTTTTGTGAAGTATACAAAGGTGGTTCTTCCAAGCCAATTGATATACAGCTGTCAACCTGATATTTTTAAAAACGCAGACGTCTGTTCTACTGAAACCATATAAGAATAACCTACATTCATGGAGGTTTTAAGTCGTTTCGTCAAAAAATCGAAAAATATAAAAACTATTCAAAAATTTAGTTTTTTTCTTTTCGCCCTCGTAAACTGGCAACACCACAACGTCAGAACGCTATATCTGATATTGTAAAAAAGCTGAACAAATTATCTTTCTCTGAGTGCAAACAGCAGAACTCTACCTAAAATAGCTTAAAAGATATTAGCGGTTCAATACCATGTTTTAGGAATTATGACAAAAAAATGTTGATAATTAATTAAAAATCGTTTTGTGAAGTATACAAAGGCGGTTCTTCCAAGCCAATTGATATACAGCTGTCAACCCAATATTTCCAAATTTAAAGACGTCTGTTCTACTGAAATCATATAAGAATTACCTACATTCATGGAGGTTTTAAGTCGTTTCGTCAAAAATCGAAAAATATAAAAACTATTCAAAATTTTTGTTTTTTTCTTTTCGCCCTCGTAAACTGGCAACACCACAACGTCAGAACGCTATATCTGATATTGTAAAAAAGCTGAACAATTTATCTTTCTCTGAGTGCAAACAGCAGAACTCTACCTAAAATAGCTTAAAAGATATTAGCGGTTCAATACCAATGTTTTAGGAATTATGACAAAAAAATGTTGATAATTAATTAAAAATCGTTTTGTGATGTATACAAAGGCGGTTCTTCCAAGCCAATTGAAATACAGCTGTCAACCTGATATGTTTATAAACGCAGACATCTGTTCTACTGAAACCATATAAGAATAACCTACATTCATGGAGGTTTTAAGTCGTTTCGTCAAATAATCGAAAAATATAAAAACTATTCAAAAATTTAGTATTTTTCTTTTCGCCCTCGTAAACTGGCAACACCACAATGTAAGAACGCTATATCTGAATATTTTAAAAAAGCTGAACAAATTATCTTTTTCTGAGTGCAAACAGCAGAACTCTAACTAAAATAGCTTAAACGATATTAGCGGTTCAATACCAATGTTTTAGGAATTATGACAACAAAATGTTGATAATAAATGAAAAATCGTTTTGTGAAGTATACAAAGGCGGTTCTTCCAAGCCAATTGATATACAGCTGTCAACCTGATATTTCTAAAAACGCAGACGTCTGTTCTACTGAAACCATATAAGAATAACCTACATTCATTGAGGTTTTAAGTCGTTTCGTCAAAAAATCGAAAAATATAAAAACTATTCAAAAATTTAGTTTTTTTCTTTTCGCCCTCGTAAGCTGGCAACACCACAACGTCAGAACGCTATATCTGATATTGTAAAAAAGCTGAACAAATTATCTTTCTCTGAGTGCAAACAGCAGAACTCTACCTAAAATAGCTTAAATGATATTAGCGGTTCAATACCAATGTTTTAGGAATTATGACAAAAAAATGTTGATAATTAATTAAAAATCGTTTTGTGAAGTATACAAAGGCGGGTTCTTCCAAGCCAATTGATATACAGCTGTCAACCTGATATTTCTAAAAACGCAGACGTCTGTTCTACTGAAACCATATCAGAAAAACCTACATTCATGGAGGTTTTAAGTCGTTTCGTCAAATAATCGAAAAATATAAAAACTATTCAAAAATTTAGTTTTTTTTCTTTTCACCCTCATAAACTGGCAACACCACAATGTCAGAACGCTATATCTGATATTGTAAAAAAGCTGAACAAATTATCTTTTTCTGAGTGCAAACAGCAGAACTCTAACTAAAATAGCTTAAACGATATTAGCGGTTCAATACCAATGTTTTAGGAATTATGACAACAAAATGTTGATAATTAATGAAAAATCGTTTTGTGAAGTATACAAAGGCGGTTCTTCCAAGCCAATTGATATACAGCTGTCAACCTGATATTTCTAAAAACGCAGACGTCTGTTCTACTGAAACCATATAAGAATAACCTACATTCATTGAGGTTTTAAGTCGTTTCGTCAAAAAATCGAAAAATATAAAAACTATTCAAAAATTTAGTTTTTTTCTTATCGCCCTCGTCAGCTGGCAACACCACAACGTCAGAACGCTATATCTGATATTGTAAAAAAGCTGAACAAATTATCTTTCTCTGAGTGCAAACAGCAGAACTCTACCTAAAATAGCTTAAATGATATTAGCGGTTCAATACCAATGTTTTAGGAATTATGACAAAAAAATGTTGATAATTAATGAAAAATCGTTTTGTGAAGTATACAAAGGCGGTTCTTCCAAGACAATTGATATACAGCTGTCAACCTGATATTTCTAAAAACGCAGACGTCTGATCTACTGAAACCATATAAGAATAACCTACATTCATGGAGGTTTTAAGTCGTTTCGTCAAATAATCGAAAAATATAAAAACTATTCAAAAATTTAGTTTTTTTCCTTTTCACCCTCATAAACTGGCAACACCACAATGTCAGAACGCTATATCTGATATTGTAAAAAAGCTGAACAAATTATCTTTTTCTGAGTGCAAACAGCAGACAAACAGCAGAACTCTAAATAAAATAGCTTAAACGATATTAGCGTTTCAATACCAATGTTTTAGGAATTATGACAACAAAATGTTGATAATTAATGAAAAATCGTTTTGTGAAGTATACAAAGGCGGTTCTTCCAAGCCAATTGATATACAGCTGTCAACCTGATATTTCTAAAAACGCAGACGTCTGTTCTACTGAAACCATATAAGAGTAACCTACATTCATGGAGGTTTTAAGTCGTTTCGTCAAAAAATCGAAAAATATAAAAACTATTCAAAAATTTAGTTTTTTTTCTTTTCGCCCTCGTAAACTGGCAACACCACAATGTCAGAACGCTATATCTGATATTGTAAAAAAGCTGAACAAATTATCTTTTTCTGAGTGCAAACAGCAGAACTCTAACTAAAATAGCTTAAACGATATTAGCGGTTCAATACCAATGTTTTAGGAATTATGACAACAAAATGTTGATAATTAATGAAAAATCGTTTGTGAAGTATACAAAGGCGGTTCTTCCAAGCCAATTGATATACAGCTGTCAACCTGATATTTCTAAAAACGCAGACGTCTGTTCTACTGAAACCATAA
>NC_083560.1:151397482-151472556 GCF_019925205.1 Metopolophium dirhodum
TAAATAGCTTAAAAGATATTAGCGGTTCAATACCAATGTTTTAGGAATTATGACAAAAAAATGTTGATAATAAATGAAAAATCGTTTTGTGAAGTATACAAAGGCGGTTCTTCCAAGCCAATTGATATACAGCTGTCAACCTGATATTTTTAAAAAACGCAGACGTCTGTTCTACTGAAACCATATAAGAATAACCTACATTCATGGAGGTTTTAAGTCGTTTCGTCAAATAATCGAAAAATATAAAAACTATTCAAAAATTTAGTTTTTTTCTTTTCGCCCTCGTAAACTGGCAACACCACAATGTCAGAACGCTATATCTGATATTGTAAAAAAGCTGAACAAATTATCTTTCTCTGAGTGCAAACAGCAGAACTCTACCTAAAAAAGCTTAAAAGATATTAGCGGTTCAATACCAATGTTTTAGGAATTATGACAAAAAAAATGTTGATAATTAATTAAAAATCGTTTTGTGAAGTATACAAAGGCGGTTCTTCCAAGCCAATTGATATACAGCTGTCAACCTGATATTTTTTAAAAACGCAGACGTCTGTTCTACTGAAACCATATAAGAATAGGCTACATTCATGGAGGTTTTTAGTCGTTTCGTCAAAAAATCGAAAAATATAAAAACTATTCAAAAATTTAGTTTTTTTCTTTTCGCCCTCGTAAACTGGCAACACCACAACGTCAGAACGCTATATCTGATATTGTAAAAAAGCTGAACAAATTATCTTTCTCTGAGTGCAAACAGCAGAACTCTAACTAAAATAGCTTAAAAGATATTAGCGGTTCAATACCAATGTTTTAGGAATTATGACAAAAAAATGTTGATAATTAATTAAAAATCGTTTTGTGAAGTATACAAAGGCGGTTCTTCCAAGCCAATTGATATACAGCTGTCAACCTGATATTTTTAAAAACGCAGACGTCTGTTCTACTGAAACCATATAAGAATATGCTACATTCATGGAGGTTTTTAGTCGTTTCGTCAAAAAATCGAAAAATATAAAAAACTATTCAAAAATTTAGTTTTTTTCTTTTTCGCCCTCGTAAACTGGCAACACCACAACGTCAGAACGCTATATCTGATATTGTAAAAAAGCTGAACAAATTATCTTTCTCTGAGTGCAAACAGCAGAACTCTACCTAAAATAGCTTAAAAGATATTAGCGGTTCAATACCAATGTTTTAGGAATTATGACAAAAAAATGTTGATAATTAATTAAAAATCGTTTTGTGAAGTATACAAAGGCGGTTCTTCCAAGCCAATTGAAATACAGCTGTCAACCTGATATTTTTAAAAACGCAGACGTCTGTTCTACTGAAACCATATAAGAATAACCTACATTCATGGAGGTTTTAAGTCGTTTCGTCAAATAATCGAAAAATATAAAAACTATTCAAAAATTTAGTTTTTTTCTTTTCGCCCTCGTAAACTGGCAACACCACAATGTCAGAACGCTATATCTGATATTGTAAAAAAGCTGAACAAATTATCTTTCTCTGAGTGCAAACAGCAGAACTCTACCTAAAAAAGCTTAAAAGATATTAGCGGTTCAATACCAATGTTTTAGGAATTATGACAAAAAAATGTTGATAATTAATTAAAAATCGTTTTGTGAAGTATACAAAGGCGGGTTCTTCCAAGCCAATTGATATACAGCTGTCAACCTGATATTTTTAAAAACGCAGACGTCTGTTCTACTGAAACCATATAAGAATAGGCTACATTCATGGAGGTTTTTAGTCGTTTCGTCAAAAAATCGAAAAATATAAAAACTATTCAAAAATTTAGTTTTTTTCTTTTCGCCCTCGTAAACTGGCAACACCACAACGTCAGAACGCTATATCTGATATTGTAAAAAAAGCTGAACAAATTATCTTTCTCTGAGTGCAAACAGCAGAACTCTAACTAAAATAGCTTAAAAGATATTAGCGGTTCAATACCAATGTTTTAGGAATTATGACAAAAAAATGTTGATAATTAATTAAAAATCGTTTTGTGAAGTATACAAAGGCGGTTCTTCCAAGCCAATTGATATACAGCTGTCAACCTGATATTTTTAAAAACGCAGACGTCTGTTCTACTGAAACCATATAAGAATATGCTACATTCATGGAGGTTTTTAGTCGTTTCGTCAAAAAATCGAAAAATATAAAAACTATTCAAAAATTTAGTTTTTTTTCTTTTCGCCCCTCGTAAACTGGCAACACCACAAACGTCAGAACGCTATATCTGATATTGTAAAAAAGCTGAACAAATTATCTTTCTCTGAGTGCAAACAGCAGAACTCTACCTAAAATAGCTTAAAAGATATTAGCGGTTCAATACCAATGTTTTAGGAATTATGACAAAAAAATGTTGATAATTAATTAAAAATCGTTTTGTGAAGTATACAAAGGCGGTTCTTCCAAGCCAATTGAAATACAGCTGTCAACCTGATATTTTTAAAAACGCAGACGTCTGTTCTACTGAAACCATATAAGAATAACCTACATTCATGGAGGTTTTAAGTCGTTTCGTCAAATAATCGAAAAATATAAAAACTATTCAAAAATTTAGTTTTTTTCTTTTCGCCCTCGTAAACTGGCAACACCACAATGTCAGAACGCTATATCTGATATTGTAAAAAAGCTGAACAAATTATCTTTCTCTGAGTGCAAACAGCAGAACTCTACCTAAAAAAGCTTAAAAGATATTAGCGGTTCAATACCAATGTTTTAGGAATTATGACAAAAAAATGTTGATAATTAATTAAAAATCGTTTTGTGAAGTATACAAAGGCGGTTCTTCCAAGCCAATTGATATACAGCTGTCAACCTGATATTTTTAAAAACGCAGACGTCTGTTCTACTGAAACCATATAAGAATAGGCTACATTCATGGAGGTTTTTAGTCGTTTCGTCAAAAAATCGAAAAATATAAAAACTATTCAAAAATTTAGTTTTTTTCTTTTCGCCCTCGTAAACTGGCAACACCACAACGTCAGAACGCTATATCTGATATTGTAAAAAAGCTGAACAAATTATCTTTCTCTGAGTGCAAACAGCAGAACTCTAACTAAAATAGCTTAAAAGATATTAGCGGTTCAATACCAATGTTTTAGGAATTATGACAAAAAAATGTTGATAATTAATTAAAAATCGTTTTGTGAAGTATACAAAGGCGGTTCTTCCAAGCCAATTGATATACAGCTGTCAACCTGATATTTTTAAAAACGCAGACGTCTGTTCTACTGAAACCATATAAGAATATGCTACATTCATGGAGGTTTTTAGTCGTTTCGTCAAAAAATCGAAAAATATAAAAACTATTCAAAAATTTAGTTTTTTTCTTTTCGCCCTCGTAAACTGGCAACACCACAACGTCAGAACGCTATATCTGATATTGTAAAAAAGCTGAACAAATTATCTTTCTCTGAGTGCAAACAGCAGAACTCTACCTAAAATAGCTTAAAAGATATTAGCGGTTCAATACCAATGTTTTAGGAATTATGACAAAAAAATGTTGATAATTAATTAAAAATCGTTTTGTGAAGTATACAAAGGCGGTTCTTCCAAGCCAATTGAAATACAGCTGTCAACCTGATATTTTTAAAAACGCAGACGTCTGTTCTACTGAAACCATATAAGAATATGCTACATTCATGGAGGTTTTAAGTCGTTTCGTCAAAAAATCGAAAAATATTAAAACTATTCAAAAATTTAGTTTTTTTCTTTTCGCCCTCGTAAACTGGCAACACCACAACGTCAGAACGCTATATCTGATATTGTAAAAAAGCTGAACAAATTATCTTTCTCTGAGTGCAAACAGCAGAACTCTACCTAAAATAGCTTAAAAGATATTAGCGGTTCAATACCAATGTTTTAGGAATTATGACAAAAAAATGTTGATAATTAATTAAAAATCGTTTTGTGAAGTATACAAAGGCGGTTCTTCCAAGCCAATTGATATACAGCTGTCAACCTGATATTTTTAAAAACGCAGACGTCTGTTCTACTGAAACCATATAAGAATATGCTACATTCATGGAGGTTTTTAGTCGTTTCGTCAAAAAATCGAAAAATATAAAAACTATTCAAAAATTTAGTTTTTTTCTTTTCGCCCTCGTAAACTGGCAACACCACAATGTCAGAACGCTATATCTGATATTGTAAAAAAGCTGAACAAATTATCTTTCTCTGAGTGCAAACAGCAGAACTCTACCTAAAATAGCTTAAAAGATATTAGCGGTTCAATACCAATGTTTTAGGAATTATGACAAAAAAATGTTGATAATTAATTAAAAATCGTTTTGTGAAGTATACAAAGGCGGTTCTTACAAGCCAATTGATATACAGCTGTCAACCTGATATTTCTAAAAACGCAGACGTCTGTTCTACTGAAACCATATAAGAATATGCTACATTCATGGAGGTTTTAAGTCGTTTCGTCAAAAAATCGAAAAATATTAAAACTATTCAAAAATTTAGTTTTTTTCTTTTCGCCCTCGTAAACTGGCAACACCACAACGTCAGAACGCTATATCTGATATTGTAAAAAAGCTGAACAAATTATCTTTCTCTGAGTGCAAACAGCAGAACTCTACCTAAAATAGCTTAAAAGATATTAGCGGTTCAATACCAATGTTTTAGGAATTATGACAAAAAAATGTTGATAATTAATTAAAAATCGTTTTGTGAAGTATACAAAGGCGGTTCTTCCAAGCCAATTGATATACAGCTGTCAACCTGATATTTTTAAAAACGCAGACGTCTGTTCTACTGAAACCATATAAGAATAACCTACATTCATGGAGGTTTTAAGTCGTTTCGTCAAATAATCGAAAAATATAAAAACTATTCAAAAATTTAGTTTTTTTCTTTTCGCCCTCGTAAACTGGCAACACCACAATGTCAGAACGCTATATCTGATATTGTAAAAAAGCTGAACAAATTATCTTTCTCTGAGTGCAAACAGCAGAACTCTACCTAAAAAAGCTTAAAAGATATTAGCGGTTCAATACCAATGTTTTAGGAATTATGACAAAAAAATGTTGATAATTCATTAAAAATCGTTTTGTGAAGTATACAAAGGCGGTTCTTCCAAGCCAATTGATATACAGCTGTCAACCTGTTATTTTTAAAAACGCAGACGTCTGTTCTACTGAAACCATATAAGAATATGCTACATTCATGGAGGTTTTTTGTCGTTTCGTCAAAAAATCGAAAAATATAAAAACTATTCAAAAATTTAGTTTTTTTCTTTTCGCCCTCGTAAACTGGCAACACCACAACGTCAGAACGCTATATCTGATATTGTAAAAAAGCTGAACAAATTATCTTTTTCTGAGTGCAAACAGCAGAACTCTACCTAAAATAGCTTAAAAGATATTAGCGGTTCAATACCAATGTTTTAGGAATAATGACAAAAAAATGTTGATAATTAATGAAAAATCGTTTTGTGAAGTATACAAAGGCGGTTCTTCCAAGCCAATTGATATACAGCTGTCAACCTGATATTTTTAAAAACGCAGACGTCTGTTCTACTGAAACCATATAAGAATAACCTACATTCATGGAGGTTTTAAGTCGTTTCGTCAAATAATCGAAAAATATAAAAACTATTCAATAATTTAGTTTTTTTCTTTTCGCCCTCGTAAACTGGCAACACCACAATGTCAGAACGCTATATCTGATATTGTAAAAAAGCTGAACAAATTATCTTTCTCTGAGTGCAAACAGCAGAACTCTACCTAAAAAAGCTTAAAAGATATTAGCGGTTCAATACCAATGTTTTAGGAATTATGACAAAAAAATGTTGATAATTAATTAAAAATCGTTTTGTGAAGTATACAAAGGCGGTTCTTCCAAGCCAATTGATATACAGCTGTCAACCTGATATTTTTAAAAACGCAGACGTCTGTTCTACTGAAACCATATAAGAATAGGCTACATTCATGGAGGTTTTTAGTCGTTTCGTCAAAAAATCGAAAAATATAAAAACTATTCAAAAATTTAGTTTTTTTCTTTTCGCCCTCGTAAACTGGCAACACCACAACGTCAGAACGCTATATCTGATATTGTAAAAAAGCTGAACAAATTATCTTTCTCTGAGTGCAAACAGCAGAACTCTAACTAAAATAGCTTAAAAGATATTAGCGGTTCAATACCAATGTTTTAGGAATTATGACAAAAAAATGTTGATAATTAATTAAAAATCGTTTTGTGAAGTATACAAAGGCGGTTCTTCCAAGCCAATTGATATACAGCTGTCAACCTGATATTTTTAAAAACGCAGACGTCTGTTCTACTGAAACCATATAAGAATATGCTACATTCATGGAGGTTTTTTGTCGTTTCGTCAAAAAATCGAAAAATATAAAAACTATTCAAAAATTTAGTTTTTTTCTTTTCGCCCTCGTAAACTGGCAACACCACAACGTCAGAACGCTATATCTGATATTGTAAAAAAGCTGAACAAATTATCTTTCTCTGAGTGCAAACAGCAGAACTCTACCTAAAATAGCTTAAAAGATATTAGCGGTTCAATACCAATGTTTTAGGAATTATGACAAAAAAATGTTGATAATTAATTAAAAATCGTTTTGTGAAGTATACAAAGGCGGTTCTTCCAAGCCAATTGAAATACAGCTGTCAACCTGATATTTTTAAAAACGCAGACGTCTGTTCTACTGAAACCATATAAGAATATGCTACATTCATGGAGGTTTTTAGTCGTTTCGTCAAAAAATCGAAAAATATAAAAACTATTCAAAAATTTAGTTTTTTTCTTTTCGCCCTCGTAAACTGGCAACACCACAACGTCAGAACGCTATATCTGATATTGTAAAAAAGCTGAACAAATTATCTTTCTCTGAGTGCAAACAGCAGAACTCTACCTAAAATAGCTTAAAAGATATTAGCGGTTCAATACCAATGTTTTAGGAATTATGACAAAAATATGTTGATAATTAATTAAAAATCGTTTTGTGAAGTATACAAAGGCGGTTCTTCCAAGCCAATTGAAATACAGCTGTCAACCTGATATTTTTAAAAACGCAGACGTCTGTTCTACTGAAACCATATAAGAATAACCACATTCATGGAGGTTTTTAGTCGTTTCGTCAAAAAATCGAAAAATATAAAAACTATTCAAAAATTTAGTTTTTTTTTTTCGCCCTCGTAAACTGGCAACACCACAACGTCAGAACGCTATATCTGATATTGTAAAAAAGCTGAACAAATTATCTTTCTCTGAGTGCAAACAGCAGAACTCTAACTAAAATAGCTTAAAGGATATTAGCGGTTCAATACCAACGTTTTTCAAGTTATGACTAAAATTGTTGATAATAAATGAAAAATCGTTTTGTGAAGCATACAAAGGCGGTTCTTCCAAACCAATTGATGTACAGCTGTCAACCCAATATTTCCAAATTTAAAGACTTCTGTTCTACTGAAATCATATAAGAATAACCTACATTCATGGAGGTTTTAAGTCGTTTCGTCAAAAAATCGAAAAATATAAAAACTATTCAAAAATTTAGTTTTTTTCTTTTCGCCCTCGTAAACTGGCAACACCATAACGTCAGAACGCTATATCTGATATTGTAAAAAAGCTGAACAAATTATCTTTCTCTGAGTGCAAACAGCAGAACTCTACCTAAAATAGCTTAAAAGATATTAGCGGTTCAATACCAATGTTTTAGGAATTATGACAAAAAAATGTTGATAATTAATTAAAAATCGTTTTGTGAAGTATACAAAGGCGGTTCTTCCAAGCCAATTGAAATACAGCTGTCAACCTGATATTTTTAAAAACGCAGACGTCTGTTCTACTGAAACCATATAAGAATAACCTACATTCATAGAGGTTTTTAGTCGTTTCGTCAAAAAATCGAAAAATATAAAAACTATTCAAAAATTTAGTTTTTTTCTTTTCGCCCTCGTAAACTGGCAACACCACAACGTCAGAACGCTATATCTGATATTGTAAAAAAGCTGAACAAATTATCTTTCTCTGAGTGCAAACAGCAGAACTCTACCTAAAATAGCTTAAAAGATATTAGCGGTTCAATACCAATGTTTTAGGAAGTATGACAAAAAAATGTTGATAATTAATTAAAAATCGTTTTGTGAAGTATACAAAGGCGGTACTTCCAAGCCAATTGATACACAGCTGTCAACCTGATATTTTTAAAAACGCAGACGTCTGTTCTACTGAAACCATATAAGAATAACCTACATTCATGGAGGTTTTTAGTCGTTTCGTCAAAAAATCGAAAAATATAAAAACTATTCAAAAATTTAGTTTTTTTCTTTTCGCCCTCGTAAACTGGCAACACCACAACGTCAGAACGCTATATCTGATATTGTAAAAAAGCTGAACAAATTATCTTTCTCTGAGTGCAAACAGCAGAACTCTACCTAAAATGGCTTAAAAGATATTAGCGGTTCAATACCAATGTTTTAGGAATTATGACAAAAAAATGTTGATAATTAATTAAAAATCGTTTTGTGAAGTATACAAAGGCGGTTCTTCCAAGCCAATTGATATACAGCTGTCAACCTGATATTTTTAAAAACGCAGACGTCTGTTCTACTGAAACCATATAAGAATATGCTACATTCATGGAGGTTTTTAGTCGTTTCGTCAAAAAATCGAAAAATTTAAAAACTATTCAAAAATTTAGTTTTTTTCTTTTCGCCCTCCTAAACTGGCAACACCACAACGTCAGAACGCTATATCTGATATTGTAAAAAAGCTGAACAAATTATCTTTCTCTGAGTGCAAACAGCAGAACTCTACCTAAAATAGCTTAAAAGATATTAGCGGTTCAATACCAATGTTTTAGGAATTATGACAAAAATATGTTGATAATTCATTAAAAATCGTTTTGTGAAGTATACAAAGGCGGTTCTTCCAAGCCAATTGAAATACAGCTGTCAACCTGATATTTTTAAAAACGCAGACGTCTGTTCTACTGAAACCATATAAGAATAACCACATTCATGGAGGTTTTTAGTCGTTTCGTCAAAAAATCGAAAAATATAAAAACTATTCAAAAATTTAGTTTTTTTTTTTCGCCCTCGTAAACTGGCAACACCACAACGTCAGAACGCTATATCTGATATTGTAAAAAAGCTGAACAAATTATCTTTCTCTGAGTGCAAACAGCAGAACTCTAACTAAAATAGCTTAAAGGATATTAGCGGTTCAATACCAACGTTTTTCAAGTTATGACTAAAATTGTTGATAATAAATGAAAAATCGTTTTGTGAAGCATACAAAGGCGGTTCTTCCAAACCAATTGATGTACAGCTGTCAACCCAATATTTCCAAATTTAAAGACTTCTGTTCTACTGAAATCATATAAGAATAACCTACATTCATGGAGGTTTTAAGTCGTTTCGTCAAAAAATCGAAAAATATAAAAACTATTCAAAAATTTAGTTTTTTTCTTTTCGCCCTCGTAAACTGGCAACACCATAACGTCAGAACGCTATATCTGATATTGTAAAAAAGCTGAACAAATTATCTTTCTCTGAGTGCAAACAGCAGAACTCTACCTAAAATTGCTTAAAAGATATTAGCGGTTCAATACCAATGTTTTAGGAATTATGACAAAAATATGTTGATAATTCATTAAAAATCGTTTTGTGAAGTATACAAAGGCGGTTCTTCCAAGCCAATTGAAATACAGCTGTCAACCTGATATTTTTAAAAACGCAGACGTCTGTTCTACTGAAACCATATAAGAATAACCACATTCATGGAGGTTTTTAGTCGTTTCGTCAAAAAATCGAAAAATATAAAAACTATTCAAAAATTTAGTTTTTTTTTTTTCGCCCTCGTAAACTGGCAACACCACAACGTCAGAACGCTATATCTGATATTGTAAAAAAGCTGAACAAATTATCTTTCTCTGAGTGCAAACAGCAGAACTCTAACTAAAATAGCTTAAAGGATATTAGCGGTTCAATACCAACGTTTTTCAAGTTATGACTAAAATTGTTGATAATAAATGAAAAATCGTTTTGTGAAGCATACAAAGGCGGTTCTTCCAAACCAATTGATGTACAGCTGTCAACCCAATATTTCCAAATTTAAAGACTTCTGTTCTACTGAAATCATATAAGAATAACCTACATTCATGGAGGTTTTAAGTCGTTTCGTCAAAAAATCGAAAAATATAAAAACTATTCAAAAATTTAGTTTTTTTCTTTTCGCCCTCGTAAACTGGCAACACCATAACGTCAGAACGCTATATCTGATATTGTAAAAAAGCTGAACAAATTATCTTTCTCTGAGTGCAAACAGCAGAACTCTACCTAAAATAGCTTAAAAGATATTAGCGGTTCAATACCAATGTTTTAGGAATTATGACAAAAAAATGTTGATAATTAATTAAAAATCGTTTTGTGAAGTATACAAAGGCGGTTCTTCCAAGCCAATTGAAATACAGCTGTCAACCTGATATTTTTAAAAACGCAGACGTCTGTTCTACTGAAACCATATAAGAATAACCTACATTCATAGAGGTTTTTAGTCGTTTCGTCAAAAAATCGAAAAATATAAAAACTATTCAAAAATTTAGTTTTTTTCTTTTCGCCCTCGTAAACTGGCAACACCACAACGTCAGAACGCTATATCTGATATTGTAAAAAAGCTGAACAAATTATCTTTCTCTGAGTGCAAACAGCAGAACTCTACCTAAAATAGCTTAAAAGATATTAGCGGTTCAATACCAATGTTTTAGGAAGTATGACAAAAAAATGTTGATAATTAATTAAAAATCGTTTTGTGAAGTATACAAAGGCGGTACTTCCAAGCCAATTGATACACAGCTGTCAACCTGATATTTTTAAAAACGCAGACGTCTGTTCTACTGAAACCATATAAGAATAACCTACATTCATGGAGGTTTTTAGTCGTTTCGTCAAAAAATCGAAAAATATAAAAACTATTCAAAAATTTAGTTTTTTTCTTTTCGCCCTCGTAAACTGGCAACACCACAACGTCAGAACGCTATATCTGATATTGTAAAAAAGCTGAACAAATTATCTTTCTCTGAGTGCAAACAGCAGAACTCTACCTAAAATGGCTTAAAAGATATTAGCGGTTCAATACCAATGTTTTAGGAATTATGACAAAAAAATGTTGATAATTAATTAAAAATCGTTTTGTGAAGTATACAAAGGCGGTTCTTCCAAGCCAATTGATATACAGCTGTCAACCTGATATTTTTAAAAACGCAGACGTCTGTTCTACTGAAACCATATAAGAATATGCTACATTCATGGAGGTTTTTAGTCGTTTCGTCAAAAAATCGAAAAATTTAAAAACTATTCAAAAATTTAGTTTTTTTCTTTTCGCCCTCTTAAACTGGCAACACCACAACGTCAGAACGCTATATCTGATATTGTAAAAAAGCTGAACAAATTATCTTTCTCTGAGTGCAAACAGCAGAACTCTACCTAAAATAGCTTAAAAGATATTAGCGGTTCAATACCAATGTTTTAGGAATTATGACAAAAATATGTTGATAATTCATTAAAAATCGTTTTGTGAAGTATACAAAGGCGGTTCTTCCAAGCCAATTGAAATACAGCTGTCAACCTGATATTTTTAAAAACGCAGACGTCTGTTCTACTGAAACCATATAAGAATAGGCTACATTCATGGAGGTTTTTAGTCGTTTCGTCAAAAAATCGAAAAATATAAAAACTATTCAAAAATTTAGTTTTTTTCTTTTCGCCCTCGTAAACTGGCAACACCACAACGTCAGAACGCTATATCTGATATTGTAAAAAAGCTGAACAAATTATCTTTCTCTGAGTGCAAACAGCAGAACTCTAACTAAAATAGCTTAAAAGATATTAGCGGTTCAATACCAATGTTTTAGGAATTATGACAAAAAAATGTTGATAATTAATTAAAAATCGTTTTGTGAAGTATACAAAGGCGGTTCTTCCAAGCCAATTGATATACAGCTGTCAACCTGATATTTTTAAAAACGCAGACGTCTGTTCTACTGAAACCATATAAGAATATGCTACATTCATGGAGGTTTTTAGTCGTTTCGTCAAAAAATCGAAAAATATAAAAACTATTCAAAAATTTAGTTTTTTTCTTTTCGCCCTCGTAAACTGGCAACACCACAACGTCAGAACGCTATATCTGATATTGTAAAAAAGCTGAACAAATTATCTTTTTCTGAGTGCAAACAGCAGAACTCTACCTAAAATAGCTTAAAAGATATTAGCGGTTCAATACCAATGTTTTAGGAATTATGACAAAAATATGTTGATAATTCATTAAAAATCGTTTTGTGAAGTATACAAAGGCGGTTCTTCCAAGCCAATTGAAATACAGCTGTCAACCTGATATTTTTAAAAACGCAGACGTCTGTTCTACTGAAACCATATAAGAATAACCACATTCATGGAGGTTTTTAGTCGTTTCGTCAAAAAATCGAAAAATATAAAAACTATTCAAAAATTTAGTTTTTTTTTTTCGCCCTCGTAAACTGGCAACACCACAACGTCAGAACGCTATATCTGATATTGTAAAAAAGCTGAACAAATTATCTTTCTCTGAGTGCAAACAGCAGAACTCTAACTAAAATAGCTTAAAGGATATTAGCGGTTCAATACCAACGTTTTTCAAGTTATGACTAAAATTGTTGATAATAAATGAAAAATCGTTTTGTGAAGCATACAAAGGCGGTTCTTCCAAACCAATTGATGTACAGCTGTCAACCCAATATTTCCAAATTTAAAGACTTCTGTTCTACTGAAATCATATAAGAATAACCTACATTCATGGAGGTTTTAAGTCGTTTCGTCAAAAAATCGAAAAATATAAAAACTATTCAAAAATTTAGTTTTTTTCTTTTCGCCCTCGTAAACTGGCAACACCATAACGTCAGAACGCTATATCTGATATTGTAAAAAAGCTGAACAAATTATCTTTCTCTGAGTGCAAACAGCAGAACTCTACCTAAAATAGCTTAAAAGATATTAGCGGTTCAATACCAATGTTTTAGGAATTATGACAAAAAAATGTTGATAATTAATTAAAAATCGTTTTGTGAAGTATACAAAGGCGGTTCTTCCAAGCCAATTGAAATACAGCTGTCAACCTGATATTTTTAAAAACGCAGACGTCTGTTCTACTGAAACCATATAAGAATAACCTACATTCATAGAGGTTTTTAGTCGTTTCGTCAAAAAATCGAAAAATATAAAAACTATTCAAAAATTTAGTTTTTTTCTTTTCGCCCTCGTAAACTGGCAACACCACAACGTCAGAACGCTATATCTGATATTGTAAAAAAGCTGAACAAATTATCTTTCTCTGAGTGCAAACAGCAGAACTCTACCTAAAATAGCTTAAAAGATATTAGCGGTTCAATACCAATGTTTTAGGAAGTATGACAAAAAAATGTTGATAATTAATTAAAAATCGTTTTGTGAAGTATACAAAGGCGGTACTTCCAAGCCAATTGATACACAGCTGTCAACCTGATATTTTTAAAAACGCAGACGTCTGTTCTACTGAAACCATATAAGAATAACCTACATTCATGGAGGTTTTTAGTCGTTTCGTCAAAAAATCGAAAAATATAAAAACTATTCAAAAATTTAGTTTTTTTCTTTTCGCCCTCGTAAACTGGCAACACCACAACGTCAGAACGCTATATCTGATATTGTAAAAAAGCTGAACAAATTATCTTTCTCTGAGTGCAAACAGCAGAACTCTACCTAAAATGGCTTAAAAGATATTAGCGGTTCAATACCAATGTTTTAGGAATTATGACAAAAAAATGTTGATAATTAATTAAAAATCGTTTTGTGAAGTATACAAAGGCGGTTCTTCCAAGCCAATTGATATACAGCTGTCAACCTGATATTTTTAAAAACGCAGACGTCTGTTCTACTGAAACCATATAAGAATATGCTACATTCATGGAGGTTTTTAGTCGTTTCGTCAAAAAATCGAAAAATTTAAAAACTATTCAAAAATTTAGTTTTTTTCTTTTCGCCCTCTTAAACTGGCAACACCACAACGTCAGAACGCTATATCTGATATTGTAAAAAAGCTGAACAAATTATCTTTCTCTGAGTGCAAACAGCAGAACTCTACCTAAAATAGCTTAAAAGATATTAGCGGTTCAATACCAATGTTTTAGGAATTATGACAAAAATATGTTGATAATTCATTAAAAATCGTTTTGTGAAGTATACAAAGGCGGTTCTTCCAAGCCAATTGAAATACAGCTGTCAACCTGATATTTTTAAAAACGCAGACGTCTGTTCTACTGAAACCATATAAGAATAGGCTACATTCATGGAGGTTTTTAGTCGTTTCGTCAAAAAATCGAAAAATATAAAAACTATTCAAAAATTTAGTTTTTTTCTTTTCGCCCTCGTAAACTGGCAACACCACAACGTCAGAACGCTATATCTGATAATGTAAAAAAGCTGAACAAATTATCTTTCTCTGAGTGCAAACAGCAGAACTCTAACTAAAATAGCTTAAAAGATATTAGCGGTTCAATACCAATGTTTTAGGAATTATGACAAAAAAATGTTGATAATTAATTAAAAATCGTTTTGTGAAGTATACAAAGGCGGTTCTTCCAAGCCAATTGATATACAGCTGTCAACCTGATATTTTTAAAAACGCAGACGTCTGTTCTACTGAAACCATATAAGAATATGCTACATTCATGGAGGTTTTTAGTCGTTTCGTCAAAAAATCGAAAAATATAAAAACTATTCAAAAATTTAGTTTTTTTCTTTTCGCCCTCGTAAACTGGCAACACCACAACGTCAGAACGCTATATCTGATATTGTAAAAAAGCTGAACAAATTATCTTTTTCTGAGTGCAAACAGCAGAACTCTACCTAAAATAGCTTAAAAGATATTAGCGGTTCAATACCAATGTTTTAGGAATTATGACAAAAAAATGTTGATAATTAATGAAAAATCGTTTTGTGAAGTATACAAAGGCGGTTCTTCCAAGCCAATTGATATACAGCTGTCAACCTGATATTTTTAAAAACGCAGACGTCTGTTCTACTGAAACCATATAAGAATAACCTACATTCATGGAGGTTTTAAGTCGTTTCGTCAAATAATCGAAAAATATAAAAACTATTCAATAATTTAGTTTTTTTCTTTTCGCCCTCGTAAACTGGCAACACCACAATGTCAGAACGCTATATCTGATATTGTAAAAAAGCTGAACAAATTATCTTTCTCTGAGTGCAAACAGCAGAACTCTACCTAAAAAAGCTTAAAAGATATTAGCGGTTCAATACCAATGTTTTAGGAATTATGACAAAAAAATGTTGATAATTAATTAAAAATCGTTTTGTGAAGTATACAAAGGCGGTTCTTCCAAGCCAATTGATATACAGCTGTCAACCTGATATTTTTAAAAACGCAGACGTCTGTTCTACTGAAACCATATAAGAATAGGCTACATTCATGGAGGTTTTTAGTCGTTTCGTCAAAAAATCGAAAAATATAAAAACTATTCAAAAATTTAGTTTTTTTCTTTTCGCCCTCGTAAACTGGCAACACCACAACGTCAGAACGCTATATCTGATATTGTAAAAAAGCTGAAAAAATTATCTTTCTCTGAGTGCAAACAGCAGAACTCTAACTAAAATAGCTTAAAAGATATTAGCGGTTCAATACCAATGTTTTAGGAATTATGACAAAAAAATGTTGATAATTAATTAAAAATCGTTTTGTGAAGTATACAAAGGCGGTTCTTCCAAGCCAATTGATATACAGCTGTCAACCTGATATTTTTAAAAACGCAGACGTCTGTTCTACTGAAACCATATAAGAATATGCTACATTCATGGAGGTTTTTAGTCGTTTCGTCAAAAAATCGAAAAATATAAAAACTATTCAAAAATTTAGTTTTTTTCTTTTCGCCCTCGTAAACTGGCAACACCACAACGTCAGAACGCTATATCTGATATTGTAAAAAAGCTGAACAAATTATCTTTCTCTGAGTGCAAACAGCAGAACTCTACCTAAAATAGCTTAAAAGATATTAGCGGTTCAATACCAATGTTTTAGGAATTATGACAAAAAAATGTTGATAATTAATTAAAAATCGTTTTGTGAAGTATACAAAGGCGGTTCTTCCAAGCCAATTGAAATACAGCTGTCAACCTGATATTTTTAAAAACGCAGACGTCTGTTCTACTGAAACCATATAAGAATATGCTACATTCATGGAGGTTTTTAGTCGTTTCGTCAAAAAATCGAAAAATATAAAAACTATTCAAAAATTTAGTTTTTTTCTTTTCGCCCTCGTAAACTGGCAACACCACAACGTCAGAACGCTATATCTGATATTGTAAAAAAGCTGAACAAATTATCTTTCTCTGAGTGCAAACAGCAGAACTCTACCTAAAATAGCTTAAAAGATATTAGCGGTTCAATACCAATGTTTTAGGAATTATGACAAAAATATGTTGATAATTAATTAAAAATCGTTTTGTGAAGTATACAAAGGCGGTTCTTCCAAGCCAATTGAAATACAGCTGTCAACCTGATATTTTTAAAAACGCAGACGTCTGTTCTACTGAAACCATATAAGAATAACCACATTCATGGAGGTTTTTAGTCGTTTCGTCAAAAAATCGAAAAATATAAAAACTATTCAAAAATTTAGTTTTTTTTTTTCGCCCTCGTAAACTGGCAACACCACAACGTCAGAACGCTATATCTGATATTGTAAAAAAGCTGAACAAATTATCTTTCTCTGAGTGCAAACAGCAGAACTCTAACTAAAATAGCTTAAAGGATATTAGCGGTTCAATACCAACGTTTTTCAAGTTATGACTAAAATTGTTGATAATAAATGAAAAATCGTTTTGTGAAGCATACAAAGGCGGTTCTTCCAAACCAATTGATGTACAGCTGTCAACCCAATATTTCCAAATTTAAAGACTTCTGTTCTACTGAAATCATATAAGAATAACCTACATTCATGGAGGTTTTAAGTCGTTTCGTCAAAAAATCGAAAAATATAAAAACTATTCAAAAATTTAGTTTTTTTCTTTTCGCCCTCGTAAACTGGCAACACCATAACGTCAGAACGCTATATCTGATATTGTAAAAAAGCTGAACAAATTATCTTTCTCTGAGTGCAAACAGCAGAACTCTACCTAAAATAGCTTAAAAGATATTAGCGGTTCAATACCAATGTTTTAGGAATTATGACAAAAAAATGTTGATAATTAATTAAAAATCGTTTTGTGAAGTATACAAAGGCGGTTCTTCCAAGCCAATTGAAATACAGCTGTCAACCTGATATTTTTAAAAACGCAGACGTCTGTTCTACTGAAACCATATAAGAATAACCTACATTCATAGAGGTTTTTAGTCGTTTCGTCAAAAAATCGAAAAATATAAAAACTATTCAAAAATTTAGTTTTTTTCTTTTCGCCCTCGTAAACTGGCAACACCACAACGTCAGAACGCTATATCTGATATTGTAAAAAAGCTGAACAAATTATCTTTCTCTGAGTGCAAACAGCAGAACTCTACCTAAAATAGCTTAAAAGATATTAGCGGTTCAATACCAATGTTTTAGGAAGTATGACAAAAAAATGTTGATAATTAATTAAAAATCGTTTTGTGAAGTATACAAAGGCGGTACTTCCAAGCCAATTGATACACAGCTGTCAACCTGATATTTTTAAAAACGCAGACGTCTGTTCTACTGAAACCATATAAGAATAACCTACATTCATGGAGGTTTTTAGTCGTTTCGTCAAAAAATCGAAAAATATAAAAACTATTCAAAAATTTAGTTTTTTTCTTTTCGCCCTCGTAAACTGGCAACACCACAACGTCAGAACGCTATATCTGATATTGTAAAAAAGCTGAACAAATTATCTTTCTCTGAGTGCAAACAGCAGAACTCTACCTAAAATGGCTTAAAAGATATTAGCGGTTCAATACCAATGTTTTAGGAATTATGACAAAAAAATGTTGATAATTAATTAAAAATCGTTTTGTGAAGTATACAAAGGCGGTTCTTCCAAGCCAATTGATATACAGCTGTCAACCTGATATTTTTAAAAACGCAGACGTCTGTTCTACTGAAACCATATAAGAATATGCTACATTCATGGAGGTTTTTAGTCGTTTCGTCAAAAAATCGAAAAATTTAAAAACTATTCAAAAATTTAGTTTTTTTCTTTTCGCCCTCTTAAACTGGCAACACCACAACGTCAGAACGCTATATCTGATATTGTAAAAAAGCTGAACAAATTATCTTTCTCTGAGTGCAAACAGCAGAACTCTACCTAAAATAGCTTAAAAGATATTAGCGGTTCAATACCAATGTTTTAGGAATTATGACAAAAATATGTTGATAATTCATTAAAAATCGTTTTGTGAAGTATACAAAGGCGGTTCTTCCAAGCCAATTGAAATACAGCTGTCAACCTGATATTTTTAAAAACGCAGACGTCTGTTCTACTGAAACCATATAAGAATAACCTACATTCATGGAGGTTTTTAGTCGTTTCGTCAAAAAATCGAAAAATATAAAAACTATTCAAAAATTTAGTTTTTTTCTTTTCGCCCTCGTAAACTGGCAACACCACAACGTCAGAACGCTATATCTGATATTGTAAAAAAGCTGAACAAATTATCTTTCTCTGAGTGCAAACAGCAGAACTCTAACTAAAATAGCTTAAAGGATACTAGCGGTTCAATACCAACGTTTTTCAAGTTATGACTAAAATTGTTGATAATAAATGAAAAATCGTTTTGTGAAGCATACAAAGGTGGTTCTTCCAAACCAATTGATGTACAGCTGTCAACCCAATATTTCCAAATTTAAAGACTTCTGTTCTACTGAAATCATATAAGAATAACCTACATTCATGGAGGTTTTAAGTCGTTTCGTCAAAAAATCGAAAAATATAAAAACTATTCAAAAATTTAGTTTTTTTCTTTTCGCCCTCGTAAACTGGCAACACCACAACGTCAGAACGCTATATCTGATATTGTAAAAAAGCTGAACAAATTATCTTCTTCTGAGTGCAAACAGCAGAACTCTAACTAAAATAGCTTAAAAGATATAAGCGGTTCAATACCAATGTTTTAGGAATTATGACAAAAAAATGTTGATAATTAATGAAAAATCGTTTTGTGAAGTATACAAAGGCGGTTCTTCCAAGCCAATTGATATACAGCTGTCAACCCAATATTTCCAAATTTAAAGAATTCTGTTCTACTGAAACCATATAAGAATAACCTACATTCATGGAGGTTTTAAGTCATTTCGTCAAATAATCGAAAATTATAAAAACTATTCAAAAATTTAGTTTTTTTCTTTTCGCCCTCGCAAACTGGCAACACCACAATGTCAGAACGCTATATCTGATATTGTAAAAAAGCTGAACAAATTATCTTTTTCTGAGTGCAAACAGCAGAACTCTAACTAAAATAGCTTAAAAGATATTAGCGGTTCAATACCAACGTTTTTCAAGTTATGACTAAAATTGTTGATAATAAATGAAAAATCGTTTTGTGAAGCATACAAAGGCGGTTCTTCCAAACCAATTGATGTACAGCTGTCAACCCAATATTTCCAAATTTAAAGACGTCTGTTCTACTGAAACTATATAAGAATAACCTACATTCATGGAGGTTTTAAGTCGTTTCGTCAAATAATCGAAAAATATAAAAACTATTCAAAAATTTAGTTTTTTTCTTTTCGCCCTCGTAAACTGGCAACACCACAACGTCAGAACGCTATATCTGATATTGTAAAAAAGCTGAACAAATTATCTTTCTCTGAGTGCAAACAGCAGAACTCTAACTAAAATAGCTTAAACGATATTAGCGGTTCAATACCAATGTTTTAGGAATTATGACAAAAAAATTTTGATAATTAATTAAAAATCGTTTTGTGAAGTATACAAAGGCGGTTCTTCCAAGCAAATTGATATACAGCTGTCAACCAGATATTTCTAAAAACGCAGACGTCTGTTCTACTGAAACCATATCAGAAAAACCTATATACATGGAGGTTTTAAGTCGTTTCGTCAAATAATCGAAAAATATAAAAACTATTCAAAAATTTAGTTTTTTTCTTTTCACCCTCGTAAACTGGCAACACCACAATGTCAGAACGCTATATCTGATATTGTAAAAAAGCTGAACAAATTATCTTTTTCTGAGTGCAAACAGCAGAACTCTAACTAAAATAGCTTAAACGATATTAGCGGTTCAATACCAATGTTTTAGGAATTATGACAAAAAAATGTTGATAATTAATGAAAAATCGTTTTGTGAAGTATACAAAGGCGGTTCTTCCAAGCCAATTGATATACAGCTGTCAACCCAATATTTCCAAATTTAAAGACGTCTGTTCTACTGAAACCATATAAGAATAACCTTCATTCATGGAGGTTTTTAGTCGTTTCGTCAAAAAATCGAAAAATATAAAAACTATTCAAAAATTTAGTTTTTTTCTTTTCGCCCTCGTAAACTGGGAACACCACAATGTCAGAACGCTATATCTGATATTGTAAAAAAGCTGAACAAATTATCTTTCTCTGAGTGCAAACAGCAGAACTCTACCTAAAATAGCTTAAAAGATATTAGCGGTTCAATACCAATGTTTTAGGAATTATGACAAAAAAATGTTGATAATTAATGAAAAATCGTTTTGTGAAGTATACAAAGGCGGTTCTTCCAAGCCAATTGATATACAGCTGTCAACCTGATATTTCTAAAAACGCAGACGTCTGTTCTACTGAAACCATATAAGAATATGCTACATTCATGGAGGTTTTTAGTCGTTTCGTCAAAAAATTGAAAAATATAAAAACTATTCAAAAATTTAGTTTTTTTCTTTTCGCCCTCGTAAACTGGCAACACCACAATGTCAGAACGCTATATCTGATATTGTAAAAAACCTGAACAAATTATCTTTCTCTGAGTGCAAACAGCAGAACTCTACCTAAAATAGCTTAAACGATATTAGCGGTTCAATACCAATGTTTTAGGAATTATGACAAAAAAATGTTGATAATTAATTAAAAATCGTTTTGTGAAGTATACAAAGGCGGTTCTTGCAAGCCAATTGTTATACAGCTGTCTACCTGATATTTCTAAAAACGCAGACGTCTGTTCTACTGAAACCATATCAGAAAAACCTACATTCATGGAGGTTTAAAGTCGTTTCGTCAAATAATCGAAAAATATAAAAACTATTCAAAAATTTAGTTTTTTTCTTTTCGCCCTCGTAAACTGGCAACACCACAATGTCAGAACGCTATATCTGATATTGTAAAAAAGCTGAACAAATTATCTTTTTCTGAGTGCAAACAGCAGAACTCTAACTAAAATAGCTTAAAAGATATTAGCGGTTCAATACCAACGTTTTTCAAGTTATGACTAAAATTGTTGATAATAAATGAAAAATCGTTTTGTGAAGCATACAAAGGCGTTTCTTCCAAACCAATTGATGTACAGCTGTCAACCCAATATTTCCAAATTTAAAGACGTCTGTTCTACTGAAACCATATAAGAATAACCTACATTCATGGAGGTTTTAAGTCGTTTCGTCAAATAATCGAAAAATATAAAAACTATTCAAAAATTTAGTTTTTTTCTTTTCGCCCTCGTAAACTGGCAACACCACAACGTCAGAACGCTATATCTGATATTGTAAAAAAGCTGAACAAATTATCTTTCTCTGAGTGCAAACAGCAGAACTCTACCTAAAATAGCTTAAAAGATATTAGCGGTTCAATACCAATGTTTTAGGAATTATGACAAAAAAATGTTGATAATTAATGAAAAATCGTTTTGTGAAGTATACAAAGGCGGTTCTTCCAAGCCAATTGATATACAGCTGTCAACCTGATATTTCTAAAAACGCAGACGTCTGTTCTACTGAAACCATATAAGAATATGCTACATTCATGGAGGTTTTTAGTCGTTTCGTCAAAAAATCGAAAAATATAAAAACTATTCAAAAATTTAGTTTTTTTCTTTTCGCCCTCGTAAACTGGCAACACCACAATGTCAGAACGCTATATCTGATATTGTAAAAAAGCTGAACAAATTATCTTTCTCTGAGTGCAAACAGCAGAACTCTACCTAAAATAGCTTAAAAGATATTAGCGGTTCAATACCAATGTTTTAGGAAGTATGACAAAAAAATGTTGATAATTAATTAAAAATCGTTTTGTGAAGTATACAAAGGCGGTTCTTCCAAGCCAATTGATATACAGCTGTCAACCTGATATTTTTAAAAACGCAGACGTCTGTTCTACTGAAACCATATCAGAAAAACCTACAGTCATGGAGGTTTTAAGTCGTTTCGTCAAATAATCGAAAAATATAAAAACTATTCAAAAATTTAGTTTTTTTCTTTTCACCCTCGTAAACTGGCAACACCACAATGTCAGAACGCTATATCTGATATTGTAAAAAAGCTGAACAAATTATCTTTTTCTGAGT
This sequence comes from Metopolophium dirhodum, assembly GCF_019925205.1. NCBI lineage: Eukaryota > Metazoa > Arthropoda > Insecta > Hemiptera > Aphididae > Metopolophium > Metopolophium dirhodum. The sequence goes on from NC_083560.1 coordinate 151,419,993, forward strand.
GCAAACAGCAGAACTCTAACTAAAATAGCTTAAAAGATATTAGCGGTTCAATACCAACGTTTTTCAAGTTATGACTAAAATTGTTGATAATAAATGAAAAATCGTTTTGTGAAGCATACAAAGGCGGTTCTTCCAAACCAATTGATGTACAGCTGTCAACCCAATATTTCCAAATTTAAAGACGTCTGTTCTACTGAAACCATATAAGAATAACCTACATTCATGGAGGTTTTAAGTCGTTTCGTCAAATAATCGAAAAATATAAAAACTATTCAAAAATTTAGTTTTTTTCTTTTCACCCTCGTAAACTGGCAACACCACAATGTCAGAACGCTATATCTGATATTGTAAAAAAGCTGAACAAATTATCTTTTTCTGAGTGCAAACAGCAGAACTCTAACTAAAATAGCTTAAACGATATTAGCGGTTCAATACCAATGTTTTAGGAATTATGACAAAAAAATGTTGATAATTAATGAAAAATCGTTTTGTGAAGTATACAAAGGCGGTTCTTCCAAGCCAATTGATATACAGCTGTCAACCCAATATTTCCAAATTTAAAGACGTCTGTTCTACTGAAACCATATAAGAATAACCTTCATTCATGGAGGTTTTAAGTCGTTTCGTCAAAAAATCGAAAAATATAAAAACTATTCAAAAATTTAGTTTTTTTCTTTTCGCCCTCGTAAACTGCGCAACACCACAACGTCAGAACGCTATATCTGATATTGTAAAAAAGCTGAACAAATTATCTTTCTCTGAGTGCAAACAGCAGAACTCTACCTAAAATAGCTTAAAAGATATTAGCGGTTCAATACCAACGTTTTTCAAGTTATGACTAAAATTGTTGATAATAAATGAAAAATCGTTTTGTGAAGCATACAAAGGCGGTTCTTCCAAACCAATTGATGTACATCTGTCAACCCAATATTTCCAAATTTAAAGACGTCTGTTCTACTGAAACCATATAAGAATAACCTACATTCATTGAGGTTTTAAGTCGTTTCGTCAAATAATCGAAAAATATAAAAACTATTCAAAAATTTAGTTTTTTCCTTTTCGCCCTCGTAAACTGGCAACACCACAATGTCAGAACGCTATATCTGATATTGTAAAAAAGCTGAACAAATTATCTTTCTCTGAGTGCAAACAGCAGAACTCTACCTAAAATAGCTTAAAAGATATTAGCGGTTCAATACCAATGTTTTAGGAAGTATGACAAAAAAATGTTGATAATTAATTAAAAATCGTTTTGTGAAGTATACAAAGGCGGTTCTTCCAAGCCAATTGATATACAGCTGTCAACCTGATATTTTTAAAAACGCAGACGTCTGTTCTACTGAAACCATATCAGAAAAACCTACAGTCATGGAGGTTTTAAGTCGTTTCGTCAAATAATCGAAAAATATAAAAACTATTCAAAAATTTAGTTTTTTTCTTTTCACCCTCGTAAACTGGCAACACCACAATGTCAGAACGCTATATCTGATATTGTAAAAAAGCTGAACAAATTATCTTTTTCTGAGTGCAAACAGCAGAACTCTAACTAAAATAGCTTAAAAGATATTAGCGGTTCAATACCAACGTTTTTCAAGTTATGACTAAAATTGTTGATAATAAATGAAAAATCGTTTTGTGAAGCATACAAAGGCGGTTCTTCCAAACCAATTGATGTACAGCTGTCAACCCAATATTTCCAAATTTAAAGACGTCTGTTCTACTGAAACCATATAAGAATAACCTACATTCATGGAGGTTTTAAGTCGTTTCGTCAAATAATCGAAAAATATAAAAACTATTCAAAAATTTAGTTTTTTTCTTTTCACCCTCGTAAACTGGCAACACCACAATGTCAGAACGCTATATCTGATATTGTAAAAAAGCTGAACAAATTATCTTTTTCTGAGTGCAAACAGCAGAACTCTAACTAAAATAGCTTAAACGATATTAGCGGTTCAATACCAATGTTTTAGGAATTATGACAAAAAAATGTTGATAATTAATGAAAAATCGTTTTGTGAAGTATACAAAGGCGGTTCTTCCAAGCCAATTGATATACAGCTGTCAACCCAATATTTCCAAATTTAAAGACGTCTGTTCTACTGAAACCATATAAGAATAACCTTCATTCATGGAGGTTTTAAGTCGTTTCGTCAAAAAATCGAAAAATATAAAAACTATTCAAAAATTTAGTTTTTTTCTTTTCGCCCTCGTAAACTGCGCAACACCACAACGTCAGAACGCTATATCTGATATTGTAAAAAATCTGAACAAATTATCTTTCTCTGAGTGCAAACAGCAGAACTCTACCTAAAATAGCTTAAAAGATATTAGCGGTTCAATACCAACGTTTTTCAAGTTATGACTAAAATTGTTGATAATAAATGAAAAATCGTTTTGTGAAGCATACAAAGGCGGTTCTTCCAAACCAATTGATGTACAGCTGTCAACCCAATATTTCCAAATTTAAAGACGTCTGTTCTACTGAAACCATATAAGAATAACCTACATTCATGGAGGTTTTAAGTCGTTTCGTCAAAAAATCGAAAAATATAAAAACTATTCAAAAATTTAGTTTTTTTCTTTTCGCCCTCGTAAACTGGCAACACCACAACGTCAGAACGCTATATCTGATATTGTAAAAAAGCTGAACAAATTATCTTTCTCTGAGTGCAAACAGCAGAACTCTACCTAAAATAGCTTAAAAGATATTAGCGGTTCAATACCAATGTTTTAGGAAGTATGACAAAAAAATGTTGATAATTAATTAAAAATCGTTTTGTGAAGTATACAAAGGCGGTTCTTCCAAGCCAATTGATATACAGCTGTCAACCTGATATTTTTAAAAACGCAGACGTCTGTTCTACTGAAACCATATCAGAAAAACCTACAGTCATGGAGGTTTTAAGTCGTTTCGTCAAATAATCGAAAAATATAAAAACTATTCAAAAATTTAGTTTTTTTCTTTTCACCCTCGTAAACTGGCAACACCACAATGTCAGAACGCTATATCTGATATTGTAAAAAAGCTGAACAAATTATCTTTTTCTGAGTGCAAACAGCAGAACTCTAACTAAAATAGCTTAAAAGATATTAGCGGTTCAATACCAACGTTTTTCAAGTTATGACTAAAATTGTTGATAATAAATGAAAAATCGTTTTGTGAAGCATACAAAGGCGGTTCTTCCAAACCAATTGATGTACAGCTGTCAACCCAATATTTCCAAATTTAAAGACGTCTGTTCTACTGAAACCATATAAGAATAACCTACATTCATGGAGGTTTTAAGTCGTTTCGTCAAATAATCGAAAAATATAAAAACTATTCAAAAATTTAGTTTTTTTCTTTTCACCCTCGTAAACTGGCAACACCACAATGTCAGAACGCTATATCTGATATTGTAAAAAAGCTGAACAAATTATCTTTTTCTGAGTGCAAACAGCAGAACTCTAACTAAAATAGCTTAAACGATATTAGCGGTTCAATACCAATGTTTTAGGAATTATGACAAAAAAATGTTGATAATTAATGAAAAATCGTTTTGTGAAGTATACAAAGGCGGTTCTTCCAAGCCAATTGATATACAGCTGTCAACCCAATATTTCCAAATTTAAAGACGTCTGTTCTACTGAAACCATATAAGAATAACCTTCATTCATGGAGGTTTTAAGTCGTTTCGTCAAAAAATCGAAAAATATAAAAACTATTCAAAAATTTAGTTTTTTTCTTTTCGCCCTCGTAAACTGCGCAACACCACAACGTCAGAACGCTATATCTGATATTGTAAAAAATCTGAACAAATTATCTTTCTCTGAGTGCAAACAGCAGAACTCTACCTAAAATAGCTTAAAAGATATTAGCGGTTCAATACCAACGTTTTTCAAGTTATGACTAAAATTGTTGATAATAAATGAAAAATCGTTTTGTGAAGCATACAAAGGCGGTTCTTCCAAACCAATTGATGTACAGCTGTCAACCCAATATTTCCAAATTTAAAGACGTCTGTTCTACTGAAACCATATAAGAATAACCTACATTCATGGAGGTTTTAAGTCGTTTCGTCAAAAAATCGAAAAATATAAAAACTATTCAAAAATTTAGTTTTTTTCTTTTCGCCCTCGTAAACTGGCAACACCACAACGTCAGAACGCTATATCTGATATTGTAAAAAAGCTGAACAAATTATCTTTCTCTGAGTGCAAACAGCAGAACTCTACCTAAAATAGCTTAAAAGATATTAGCGGTTCAATACCAATGTTTTAGGAAGTATGACAAAAAAATGTTGATAATTAATTAAAAATCGTTTTGTGAAGTATACAAAGGCGGTTCTTCCAAGCCAATTGATATACAGCTGTCAACCTGATATTTTTAAAAACGCAGACGTCTGTTCTACTGAAACCATATCAGAAAAACCTACAGTCATGTAGGTTTTAAGTCGTTTCGTCAAATAATCGAAAAATATAAAAACTATTCAAAAATTTAGTTTTTTTCTTTTCACCCTCGTAAACTGGCAACACCACAATGTCAGAACGCTATATCTGATATTGTAAAAAAGCTGAACAAATTATCTTTTTCTGAGTGCAAACAGCAGAACTCTAACTAAAATAGCTTAAAAGATATTAGCGGTTCAATACCAACGTTTTTCAAGTTATGACTAAAATTGTTGATAATAAATGAAAAATCGTTTTGTGAAGCATACAAAGGCGGTTCTTCCAAACCAATTGATGTACAGCTGTCAACCCAATATTTCCAAATTTAAAGACGTCTGTTCTACTGAAACCATATAAGAATAACCTACATTCATGGAGGTTTTAAGTCGTTTCGTCAAATAATCGAAAAATATAAAAACTATTCAAAAATTTAGTTTTTTTCTTTTCACCCTCGTAAACTGGCAACACCACAATGTCAGAACGCTATATCTGATATTGTAAAAAAGCTGAACAAATTATCTTTTTCTGAGTGCAAACAGCAGAACTCTAACTAAAATAGCTTAAACGATATTAGCGGTTCAATACCAATGTTTTAGGAATTATCACAAAAAAATGTTGATAATTAATGAAAAATCGTTTTGTGAAGTATACAAAGGCGGTTCTTCCAAGCCAATTGATATACAGCTGTCAACCTGATATTTCTAAAAACGCAGACGTCTGTTCTACTGAAACCATATAAGAATATGCTACATTCATGGAGGTTTTTAGTCGTTTCGTCAAAAAATCGAAAAATATAAAAACTATTCAAAAATTTAGTTTTTTTCTTTTCGCCCTCGTAAACTGGGAACACCACAATGTCAGAACGCTATATCTGATATTGTAAAAAAGCTGAACAAATTATCTTTCTCTGAGTGCAAACAGCAGAACTCTAACTAAAATAGCTTAAACGATATTAGCGGTTCAATACCAATGTTTTAGGAATTATGACAAAATGTTGATAATTAATTAAAAATCGTTTTGTGAAGTATACAAAGGCGGTTCTTCCAAGCCAATTGATATACAGCTGTCAACCTGATATTTTTAAAAACGCAGACGTCTGTTCTACTGAAACCATATCAGAAAAACCTACAGTCATGGAGGTTTTAAGTCGTTTCGTCAAATAATCGAAAAATATAAAAACTATTCAAAAATTTAGTTTTTTTCTTTTCACCCTCGTAAACTGGCAACACCACAATGTCAGAACGCTATATCTGATATTGTAAAAAAGCTGAACAAATTATCTTTTTCTGAGTGCAAACAGCAGAACTCTAACTAAAATAGCTTAAAAGATATTAGCGGTTCAATACCAACGTTTTTCAAGTTATGACTAAAATTGTTGATAATAAATGAAAAATCGTTTTGTGAAGCATACAAAGGCGGTTCTTCCAAACCAATTGATGTACAGCTGTCAACCCAATATTTCCAAATTTAAAGACGTCTGTTCTACTGAAACCATATAAGAATAACCTACATTCATGGAGGTTTTAAGTCGTTTCGTCAAATAATCGAAAAATATAAAAACTATTCAAAAATTTAGTTTTTTTCTTTTCACCCTCGTAAACTGGCAACACCACAATGTCAGAACGCTATATCTGATATTGTAAAAAAGCTGAACAAATTATCTTTTTCTGAGTGCAAACAGCAGAACTCTAACTAAAATAGCTTAAACGATATTAGCGGTTCAATACCAATGTTTTAGGAATTATGACAAAAAAATGTTGATAATTAATGAAAAATCGTTTTGTGAAGTATACAAAGGCGGTTCTTCCAAGCCAATTGATATACAGCTGTCAACCCAATATTTCCAAATTTAAAGACGTCTGTTCTACTGAAACCATATAAGAATAACCTTCATTCATGGAGGTTTTAAGTCGTTTCGTCAAAAAATCGAAAAATATAAAAACTATTCAAAAATTTAGTTTTTTTCTTTTCGCCCTCGTAAACTGCGCAACACCACAACGTCAGAACGCTATATCTGATATTGTAAAAAATCTGAACAAATTATCTTTCTCTGAGTGCAAACAGCAGAACTCTACCTAAAATAGCTTAAAAGATATTAGCGGTTCAATACCAACGTTTTTCAAGTTATGACTAAAATTGTTGATAATAAATGAAAAATCGTTTTGTGAAGCATACAAAGGCGGTTCTTCCAAACCAATTGATGTACAGCTGTCAACCCAATATTTCCAAATTTAAAGACGTCTGTTCTACTGAAACCATATAAGAATAACCTACATTCATGGAGGTTTTAAGTCGTTTCGTCAAAAAATCGAAAAATATAAAAACTATTCAAAAATTTAGTTTTTTTCTTTTCGCCCTCGTAAACTGGCAACACCACAACGTCAGAACGCTATATCTGATATTGTAAAAAAGCTGAACAAATTATCTTTCTCTGAGTGCAAACAGCAGAACTCTACCTAAAATAGCTTAAAAGATATTAGCGGTTCAATACCAATGTTTTAGGAAGTATGACAAAAAAATGTTGATAATTAATTAAAAATCGTTTTGTGAAGTATACAAAGGCGGTTCTTCCAAGCCAATTGATATACAGCTGTCAACCTGATATTTTTAAAAACGCAGACGTCTGTTCTACTGAAACCATATCAGAAAAACCTACAGTCATGTAGGTTTTAAGTCGTTTCGTCAAATAATCGAAAAATATAAAAACTATTCAAAAATTTAGTTTTTTTCTTTTCACCCTCGTAAACTGGCAACACCACAATGTCAGAACGCTATATCTGATATTGTAAAAAAGCTGAACAAATTATCTTTTTCTGAGTGCAAACAGCAGAACTCTAACTAAAATAGCTTAAAAGATATTAGCGGTTCAATACCAACGTTTTTCAAGTTATGACTAAAATTGTTGATAATAAATGAAAAATCGTTTTGTGAAGCATACAAAGGCGGTTCTTCCAAACCAATTGATGTACAGCTGTCAACCCAATATTTCCAAATTTAAAGACGTCTGTTCTACTGAAACCATATAAGAATAACCTACATTCATGGAGGTTTTAAGTCGTTTCGTCAAATAATCGAAAAATATAAAAACTATTCAAAAATTTAGTTTTTTTCTTTTCACCCTCGTAAACTGGCAACACCACAATGTCAGAACGCTATATCTGATATTGTAAAAAAGCTGAACAAATTATCTTTTTCTGAGTGCAAACAGCAGAACTCTAACTAAAATAGCTTAAACGATATTAGCGGTTCAATACCAATGTTTTAGGAATTATCACAAAAAAATGTTGATAATTAATGAAAAATCGTTTTGTGAAGTATACAAAGGCGGTTCTTCCAAGCCAATTGATATACAGCTGTCAACCTGATATTTCTAAAAACGCAGACGTCTGTTCTACTGAAACCATATAAGAATATGCTACATTCATGGAGGTTTTTAGTCGTTTCGTCAAAAAATCGAAAAATATAAAAACTATTCAAAAATTTAGTTTTTTTCTTTTCGCCCTCGTAAACTGGGAACACCACAATGTCAGAACGCTATATCTGATATTGTAAAAAAGCTGAACAAATTATCTTTCTCTGAGTGCAAACAGCAGAACTCTAACTAAAATAGCTTAAACGATATTAGCGGTTCAATACCAATGTTTTAGGAATTATGACAAAATGTTGATAATTAATTAAAAATCGTTTTGTGAAGTATACAAAGGCGGTTCTTCCAAGCCAATTGATATACAGCTGTCTACCTGATATTTCTAAAAACGCAGACGTCTGTTCTACTGAAACCATATCAGAAAAACCTACATTCATGGAGGTTTTAAGTCGTTTCGTCAAATAATCGAAAAATATAAAAACTATTCAAAAATTTAGTTTTTTTCTTTTCGCCCTCGTAAACTGGCAACACCACAATGTCAGAACGCTATATCTGATATTGTAAAAAAGCTGAACAAATTATCTTTCTCTGAGTGCAAACAGCAGAACTCTACCTAAAATAGCTTAAAAGATATTAGCGGTTCAATACCAATGTTTTAGGAATTATGACAAAAAAATGTTGATAATTAATGAAAAATCGTTTTGTGAAGTGTACAAAGGCGGTTCTTCCAAGCCAAATGATATACAGCTGTCAACCTGATATTTCTAAAAACGCAGACGTCTGTTCTACTGAAACCATATAAGAATATGCTACATTCATGGAGGTTTTTAGTCGTTTCGTCAAAACATCGAAAAGTATAAAAACTATTCAAAAATTTAGTTTTTTTCTTTTCGCCCTCGTAAACTGGCAACACCACAACGTCAGAACGCTATATCTGATATTGTAAAAAAGCTGAACAAATTATCTTTCTCTGGGTGTAAACAGCAGAACTCTACCTAAAATAGCTTAAAAGATATTAGCGGTTCAATACCAATGTTTTAGGAATTATGACAAAAAAATGTTGATAATTAATGAAAAATCGTTTTGTGAAGTATACAAAGGCGGTTCTTCCAAGCCAATTGATATACAGCTGTCAACCCAATATTTCCAAATTTAAAGACGTCTGTTCTACTGAAACCATATAAGAATAACCTACATTCATGGAGGTTTTAAGTCGTTTCGTCAAAAAATCGAAAAATATAAAAACTATTCAAAAATTTAGTTTTTTTCTTTTCGCCCTCGTAAACTGGCAACACCACAACGTCAGAACGCTACATCTGATATTGTAAAAAAGCTGAACAAATTATCTTTCTCTGAGTGCAAACAGCAGAACTCTACCTAAAATAGCTTAAAAGATATTAGCGGTTCAATACCAATGTTTTAGGAATTATGACAAAAAAATGTTGATAATTAATGAAAAATCGTTTTGTGAAGTATACAAAGGCGGTTCTTCCAAGCCAATTGATATACAGCTGTCAACCTGATATTTCTAAAAACGCAGACGTTGTTCTACTGAAACCATATAAGAATAACCTACATTCATGGAGGTTTTAAGTCGTTTCGTCAAAAAATCGAAAAATATAAAAACTATTCAAAAATTTAGTTTTTTTCTTTTCGCCCTCGTAAACTGGCAACACCACAACGTCAGAACGCTATATCTGATATTGTAAAAAAGCTGAACAAATTATCTTTCTCTGAGTGTAAACAGCAGAACTCTACCTAAAATAGCTTAAAAGATATTAGCGGTTCAATACCAATGTTTTAGGAATTATGACAAAAAAATGTTGATAATTAATGAAAAATCGTTTTGTGAAGTATACAAAGGCGGTTCTTCCAAGCCAATTGATATACAGCTGTCAACCCAATATTTCCAAATTTAAAGACGTCTGTTCTACTGAAACCATATAAGAATAACCTACATTCATGGAGGTTTTAAGTCGTTTCGTCAAAAAATCGAAAAATATAAAAACTATTCAAAAATTTAGTTTTTTTCTTTTCGCCCTCGTAAACTGGCAACACCACAACGTCAGAACGCTATATCTGATATTGTAAAAAAGCTGAACAAATTATCTTTCTCTGAGTGCAAACAGCAGAACTCTACCTAAAATAGCTTAAAAGATATTAGCGGTTCAATACCAATGTTTTAGGAATTATGACAAAAAAATGTTGATAATTAATGAAAAATCGTTTTGTGAAGTATACAAAGGCGGTTCTTCCAAGCCAATTGATATACAGCTGTCAACCTGATATTTCTAAAAACGCAGACGTTGTTCTACTGAAACCATATAAGAATAACCTACATTCATGGAGGTTTTAAGTCGTTTCGTCAAAAAATCGAAAAATATAAAAACTATTCAAAAATTTAGTTTTTTTCTTTTCGCCCTCGTAAACTGGCAACACCACAACGTCAGAACGCTATATCTGATATTGTAAAAAAGCTGAACAAATTATCTTTCTCTGAGTGCAAACAGCAGAACTCTACCTAAAATAGCTTAAAAGATATTAGCGGTTCAATACCAATGTTTTAGGAATTATGACAAAAAAATGTTGATAATTAATGAAAAATCGTTTTGTGAAGTATACAAAGGCGGTTCTTCCAAGCCAATTGATATACAGCTGTCAACCCAATATTTCCAAATTTAAAGAATTCTGTTCTACTGAAACCATATAAGAATAACCTACATTCATGGAGGTTTTAAGTCATTTCGTCAAATAATCGAAAAATATAAAAACTATTCAAAAATTAAGTTTTTTTCTTTTCACCCTCGTAAACTGGCAACACCACAACGTCAGAACGCAATATCTGATAATGTAAAAAAGCTGAACAAATTATCTTTCTCTGAGTGCAAACAGCAGAACTCTAACTAAAATAGCTTAAACGATATTAGCGGTTCAATACCAATGTTTTAGGAATTATGACAAAAAAATGTTGATAATTAATTAAAAATCGTTTTGTGAAGTATACAAAGGCGGTTCTTCCAAGCCAATTGATATACAGCTGTCTACCTGATATTTCTAAAAACGCAGACGTCTGTTCTACTGAAACCATATCAGAAAAACCTACATTCATGGAGGTTTTAAGTCGTTTCGTCAAATAATCGAAAAATATAAAAACTATTCAAAAATTTAGTTTTTTTCTTTTCGCCCTCGTAAACTGGCAACACCACAATGTCAGAACGCTATATCTGATATTGTAAAAAAGCTGAACAAATTATCTTTCTCTGAGTGCAAACAGCAGAACTCTACCTAAAATAGCTTAAATGATATTAGCGGTTCAATACCAATGTTTTAGGAATTATGACAAAAAAATGTTGATAATTAATGAAAAATCGTTTTGTGAAGTATACAAAGGCGGTTCTTCCAAGCAAATTGATATACAGCTGTCAACCTGATATTTCTAAAAACGCAGACGTCTGTTCTACTGAAACCATATAAGAATAACCTACATTCATGGAGGTTTTTAGTCGTTTCGTCAAAAAATCGAAAAATATAAAAACTATTCAAAAATTTAGTTTTTTTCTTTTCGCCCTCGTAAACTGGCAACACCACAACGTCAGAACGCTATATCTGATATTGTAAAAAAGCTGAACAAATTATCTTTCTCTGAGTGCAAACAGCAGAACTCTAACTAAAATAGCTTAAACGATATTAGCGGTTCAATACCAATGTTTTAGGAATTATGACAAAATGTTGATAATTAATTAAAAATCGTTTTGTGAAGTATACAAAGGCGGTTCTTCCAAGCCAATTGATATACAGCTGTCTACCTGATATTTCTAAAAACGCAGACGTCTGTTCTACTGAAACCATATCAGAAAAACCTACATTCATGGAGGTTTTAAGTCGTTTCGTCAAATAATCGAAAAATATAAAAACTATTCAAAAATTTAGTTTTTTTCTTTTCGCCCTCGTAAACTGGCAACACCACAATGTCAGAACGCTATATCTGATATTGTAAAAAAGCTGAACAAATTATCTTTCTCTGAGTGCAAACAGCAGAACTCTACCTAAAATAGCTTAAAAGATATTAGCGGTTCAATACCAATGTTTTAGGAATTATGACAAAAAAATGTTGATAATTAATGAAAAATCGTTTTGTGAAGTGTACAAAGGCGGTTCTTCCAAGCCAAATGATATACAGCTGTCAACCTGATATTTCTAAAAACGCAGACGTCTGTTCTACTGAAACCATATAAGAATATGCTACATTCATGGAGGTTTTTAGTCGTTTCGTCAAAACATCGAAAAGTATAAAAACTATTCAAAAATTTAGTTTTTTTCTTTTCGCCCTCGTAAACTGGCAACACCACAACGTCAGAACGCTATATCTGATATTGTAAAAAAGCTGAACAAATTATCTTTCTCTGAGTGTAAACAGCAGAACTCTACCTAAAATAGCTTAAAAGATATTAGCGGTTCAATACCAATGTTTTAGGAATTATGACAAAAAAATGTTGATAATTAATGAAAAATCGTTTTGTGAAGTATACAAAGGCGGTTCTTCCAAGCCAATTGATATACAGCTGTCAACCCAATATTTCCAAATTTAAAGACGTCTGTTCTACTGAAACCATATAAGAATAACCTACATTCATGGAGGTTTTAAGTCGTTTCGTCAAAAAATCGAAAAATATAAAAACTATTCAAAAATTTAGTTTTTTTCTTTTCGCCCTCGTAAACTGGCAACACCACAACGTCAGAACGCTATATCTGATATTGTAAAAAAGCTGAACAAATTATCTTTCTCTGAGTGCAAACAGCAGAACTCTACCTAAAATAGCTTAAAAGATATTAGCGGTTCAATACCAATGTTTTAGGAATTATGACAAAAAAATGTTGATAATTAATGAAAAATCGTTTTGTGAAGTATACAAAGGCGGTTCTTCCAAGCCAATTGATATACAGCTGTCAACCTGATATTTCTAAAAACGCAGACGTTGTTCTACTGAAACCATATAAGAATAACCTACATTCATGGAGGTTTTAAGTCGTTTCGTCAAAAAATCGAAAAATATAAAAACTATTCAAAAATTTAGTTTTTTTCTTTTCGCCCTCGTAAACTGGCAACACCACATCGTCAGAACGCTATATCTGATATTGTAAAAAAGCTGAACAAATTATCTTTCTCTGAGTGTAAACAGCAGAACTCTACCTAAAATAGCTTAAAAGATATTAGCGGTTCAATACCAATGTTTTAGGAATTATGACAAAAAAATGTTGATAATTAATGAAAAATCGTTTTGTGAAGTATACAAAGGCGGTTCTTCCAAGCCAATTGATATACAGCTGTCAACCCAATATTTCCAAATTTAAAGACGTCTGTTCTACTGAAACCATATAAGAATAACCTACATTCATGGAGGTTTTAAGTCGTTTCGTCAAAAAATCGAAAAATATAAAAACTATTCAAAAATTTAGTTTTTTTCTTTTCGCCCTCGTAAACTGGCAACACCACAACGTCAGAACGCTATATCTGATATTGTAAAAAAGCTGAACAAATTATCTTTCTCTGAGTGCAAACAGCAGAACTCTACCTAAAATAGCTTAAAAGATATTAGCGGTTCAATACCAATGTTTTAGGAATTATGACAAAAAAATGTTGATAATTAATGAAAAATCGTTTTGTGAAGTGTACAAAGGCGGTTCTTCCAAGCCAAATGATATACAGCTGTCAACCTGATATTTCTAAAAACGCAGACGTTGTTCTACTGAAACCATATAAGAATAACCTACATTCATGGAGGTTTTAAGTCGTTTCGTCAAAAAATCGAAAAATATAAAAACTATTCAAAAATTTAGTTTTTTTCTTTTCGCCCTCGTAAACTGGCAACACCACAACGTCAGAACGCTATATCTGATATTGTAAAAAAGCTGAACAAATTATCTTTCTCTGAGTGCAAACAGCAGAACTCTACCTAAAATAGCTTAAAAGATATTAGCGGTTCAATACCAATGTTTTAGGAATTATGACAAAAAAATGTTGATAATTAATGAAAAATCGTTTTGTGAAGTATACAAAGGTGGTTCTTCCAAGCCAATTGATATACAGCTGTCAACCCAATATTTCCAAATTTAAAGAATTCTGTTCTACTGAAACCATATAAGAATAACCTACATTCATGGAGGTTTTAAGTCATTTCGTCAAATAATCGAAAAATATAAAAACTATTCAAAAATTAAGTTTTTTTCTTTTCACCCTCGTAAACTGGCAACACCACAACGTCAGAACGCAATATCTGATAATGTAAAAAAGCTGAACAAATTATCTTTCTCTGAGTGCAAACAGCAGAACTCTAACTAAAATAGCTTAAACGATATTAGCGGTTCAATACCAATGTTTTAGGAATTATGACAAAAAAATGTTGATAATTAATTAAAAATCGTTTTGTGAAGTATACAAAGGCGGTTCTTCCAAGCCAATTGATATACAGCTGTCTACCTGATATTTCTAAAAACGCAGACGTCTGTTCTACTGAAACCATATCAGAAAAACCTACATTCATGGAGGTTTTAAGTCATTTCGTCAAATAATCGAAAAATATAAAAACTATTCAAAAATTAAGTTTTTTTCTTTTCACCCTCGTAAACTGGCAACACCACAACGTCAGAACGCAATATCTGATAATGTAAAAAAGCTGAACAAATTATCTTTCTCTGAGTGCAAACAGCAGAACTCTAACTAAAATAGCTTAAACGATATTAGCGGTTCAATACCAATGTTTTAGGAATTATGACAAAAAAATGTTGATAATTAATTAAAAATCGTTTTGTGAAGTATACAAAGGCGGTTCTTCCAAGCCAATTGATATACAGCTGTCTACCTGATATTTCTAAAAACGCAGACGTCTGTTCTACTGAAACCATATCAGAAAAACCTACATTCATGGAGGTTTTAAGTCGTTTCGTCAAATAATCGAAAAATATAAAAACTATTCAAAAATTTAGTTTTTTTCTTTTCGCCCTCGTAAACTGGCAACACCACAATGTCAGAACGCTATATCTGATATTGTAAAAAAGCTGAACAAATTATCTTTCTCTGAGTGCAAACAGCAGAACTCTACCTAAAATAGCTTAAATGATATTAGCGGTTCAATACCAATGTTTTAGGAATTATGACAAAAAAATGTTGATAATTAATGAAAAATCGTTTTGTGAAGTATACAAAGGCGGTTCTTCCAAGCAAATTGATATACAGCTGTCAACCTGATATTTCTAAAAACGCAGACGTCTGTTCTACTGAAACCATATAAGAATAACCTACATTCATGGAGGTTTTTAGTCGTTTCGTCAAAAAATCGAAAAATATAAAAACTATTCAAAAATTTAGTTTTTTTCTTTTCGCCCTCGTAAACTGGCAACACCACAACGTCAGAACGCTATATCTGATATTGTAAAAAAGCTGAACAAATTATCTTTCTCTGAGTGCAAACAGCAGAACTCTAACTAAAATAGCTTAAACGATATTAGCGGTTCAATACCAATGTTTTAGGAATTATGACAAAATGTTGATAATTAATTAAAAATCGTTTTGTGAAGTATACAAAGGCGGTTCTTCCAAGCCAATTGATATACAGCTGTCTACCTGATATTTCTAAAAACGCAGACGTCTGTTCTACTGAAACCATATCAGAAAAACCTACATTCATGGAGGTTTTAAGTCGTTTCGTCAAATAATCGAAAAATATAAAAACTATTCAAAAATTTAGTTTTTTTCTTTTCGCCCTCGTAAACTGGCAACACCACAACGTCAGAACGCTATATCTGATATTGTAAAAAAGCTGAACAAATTATCTTTCTCTGAGTGTAAACAGCAGAACTCTACCTAAAATAGCTTAAAAGATATTAGCGGTTCAATACCAATGTTTTAGGAATTATGACAAAAAAATGTTGATAATTAATGAAAAATCGTTTTGTGAAGTATACAAAGGCGGTTCTTCCAAGCCAATTGATATACAGCTGTCAACCCAATATTTCCAAATTTAAAGACGTCTGTTCTACTGAAACCATATAAGAATAACCTACATTCATGGAGGTTTTAAGTCGTTTCGTCAAAAAATCGAAAAATATAAAAACTATTCAAAAATTTAGTTTTTTTCTTTTCGCCCTCGTAAACTGGCAACACCACAACGTCAGAACGCTATATCTGATATTGTAAAAAAGCTGAACAAATTATCTTTCTCTGAGTGCAAACAGCAGAACTCTACCTAAAATAGCTTAAAAGATATTAGCGGTTCAATACCAATGTTTTAGGAATTATGACAAAAAAAATGTTGATAATTAATGAAAAATCGTTTTGTGAAGTATACAAAGGCGGTTCTTCCAAGCCAATTGATATACAGCTGTCAACCTGATATTTCTAAAAACGCAGACGTTGTTCTACTGAAACCATATAAGAATAACCTACATTCATGGAGGTTTTAAGTCGTTTCGTCAAAAAATCGAAAAATATAAAAACTATTCAAAAATTTAGTTTTTTTCTTTTCGCCCTCGTAAACTGGCAACACCACAACGTCAGAACGCTATATCTGATATTGTAAAAAAGCTGAACAAATTATCTTTCTCTGAGTGTAAACAGCAGAACTCTACCTAAAATAGCTTAAAAGATATTAGCGGTTCAATACCAATGTTTTAGGAATTATGACAAAAAAATGTTGATAATTAATGAAAAATCGTTTTGTGAAGTATACAAAGGCGGTTCTTCCAAGCCAATTGATATACAGCTGTCAACCCAATATTTCCAAATTTAAAGACGTCTGTTCTACTGAAACCATATAAGAATAACCTACATTCATGGAGGTTTTAAGTCGTTTCGTCAAAAAATCGAAAAATATAAAAACTATTCAAAAATTTAGTTTTTTTCTTTTCGCCCTCGTAAACTGGCAACACCACAACGTCAGAACGCTATATCTGATATTGTAAAAAAGCTGAACAAATTATCTTTCTCTGAGTGTAAACAGCAGAACTCTACCTAAAATAGCTTAAAAGATATTAGCGGTTCAATACCAATGTTTTAGGAATTATGACAAAAAAATGTTGATAATTAATGAAAAATCGTTTTGTGAAGTGTACAAAGGCGGTTCTTCCAAGCCAATTGATATACAGCTGTCAACCCAATATTTCCAAATTTAAAGACGTCTGTTCTACTGAAACCATATAAGAATAACCTACATTCATGGAGGTTTTAAGTCGTTTCGTCAAAAAATCGAAAAATATAAAAACTATTCAAAAATTTAGTTTTTTTCTTTTCGCCCTCGTAAACTGGCAACACCACAACGTCAGAACGCTATATCTGATATTGTAAAAAAGCTGAACAAATTATCTTTCTCTGAGTGCAAACAGCAGAACTCTACCTAAAATAGCTTAAAAGATATTAGCGGTTCAATACCAATGTTTTAGGAATTATGACAAAAAAATGTTGATAATTAATGAAAAATCGTTTTGTGAAGTATACAAAGGCGGTTCTTCCAAGCCAATTGATATACAGCTGTCAACCTGATATTTCTAAAAACGCAGACGTTGTTCTACTGAAACCATATAAGAATAACCTACATTCATGGAGGTTTTAAGTCGTTTCGTCAAAAAATCGAAAAATATAAAAACTATTCAAAAATTTAGTTTTTTTCTTTTCGCCCTCGTAAACTGGCAACACCACAACGTCAGAACGCTATATCTGATATTGTAAAAAAAGCTGAACAAATTATCTTTCTCTGAGTGCAAACAGCAGAACTCTAACTAAAATAGCTTAAACGATATTAGCGGTTCAATACCAATGTTTTAGGAATTATGACAAAATGTTGATAATTAATTAAAAATCGTTTTGTGAAGTATACAAAGGCGGTTCTTCCAAGCCAATTGATATACAGCTGTCTACCTGATATTTCTAAAAACGCAGACGTCTGTTCTACTGAAACCATATCAGAAAAACCTACATTCATGGAGGTTTTAAGTCGTTTCGTCAAATAATCGAAAAATATAAAAACTATTCAAAAATTTAGTTTTTTTCTTTTCGCCCTCGTAAACTGGCAACACCACAACGTCAGAACGCTATATCTGATATTGTAAAAAAGCTGAACAAATTATCTTTCTCTGAGTGTAAACAGCAGAACTCTACCTAAAATAGCTTAAAAGATATTAGCGGTTCAATACCAATGTTTTAGGAATTATGACAAAAAAATGTTGATAATTAATGAAAAATCGTTTTGTGAAGTATACAAAGGCGGTTCTTCCAAGCCAATTGATATACAGCTGTCAACCCAATATTTCCAAATTTAAAGACGTCTGTTCTACTGAAACCATATAAGAATAACCTACATTCATGGAGGTTTTAAGTCGTTTCGTCAAAAAATCGAAAAATATAAAAACTATTCAAAAATTAGTTTTTTTCTTTTCGCCCTCGTAAACTGGCAACACCACAACGTCAGAACGCTATATCTGATATTGTAAAAAAGCTGAACAAATTATCTTTCTCTGAGTGCAAACAGCAGAACTCTACCTAAAATAGCTTAAAAGATATTAGCGGTTCAATACCAATGTTTTAGGAATTATGACAAAAAAAATGTTGATAATTAATGAAAAATCGTTTTGTGAAGTATACAAAGGCGGTTCTTCCAAGCCAATTGATATACAGCTGTCAACCTGATATTATAAAAACGCAGACGTTGTTCTACTGAAACCATATAAGAATAACCTACATTCATGGAGGTTTTAAGTCGTTTCGTCAAAAAATCGAAAAATATAAAAACTATTCAAAAATTTAGTTTTTTTCTTTTCGCCCTCGTAAACTGGCAACACCACAACGTCAGAACGCTATATCTGATATTGTAAAAAAGCTGAACAAATTATCTTTCTCTGAGTGTAAACAGCAGAACTCTACCTAAAATAGCTTAAAAGATATTAGCGGTTCAATACCAATGTTTTAGGAATTATGACAAAAAAATGTTGATAATTAATGAAAAATCGTTTTGTGAAGTATACAAAGGCGGTTCTTCCAAGCCAATTGATATACAGCTGTCAACCCAATATTTCCAAATTTAAAGACGTCTGTTCTACTGAAACCATATAAGAATAACCTACATTCATGGAGGTTTTAAGTCGTTTCGTCAAAAAATCGAAAAATATAAAAACTATTCAAAAATTTAGTTTTTTTCTTTTCGCCCTCGTAAACTGGCAACACCACAACGTCAGAACGCTATATCTGATATTGTAAAAAAGCTGAACAAATTATCTTTCTCTGAGTGCAAACAGCAGAACTCTACCTAAAATAGCTTAAAAGATATTAGCGGTTCAATACCAATGTTTTAGGAATTATGACAAAAAAATGTTGATAATTAATGAAAAATCGTTTTGTGAAGTATACAAAGGCGGTTCTTCCAAGCCAATTGATATACAGCTGTCAACCTGATATTTCTAAAAACGCAGACGTTGTTCTACTGAAACCATATCAGAAAAACCTATATACATGGAGGTTTTAAGTCGTTTCGTCAAATAATCGAAAAATATAAAAACTATTCAAAAATTTAGTTTTTTTCTTTTCACCCTCGTAAACTGGCAACACCACAATGTCAGAACGCTATATCTGATATTGTAAAAAAGCTGAACAAATTATCTTTTTCTGAGTGCAAACAGCAGAACTCTAACTAAAATAGCTTAAACGATATTAGCGGTTCAATACCAATGTTTTAGGAATTATGACAAAAAAATGTTGATAATTAATGAAAAATCGTTTTGTGAAGTATACAAAGGCGGTTCTTCCAAGCCAATTGATATACAGCTGTCAACCCAATATTTCCAAATTTAAAGACGTCTGTTCTACTGAAACCATATAAGAATAACCTTCATTCATGGAGGTTTTTAGTCGTTTCGTCAAAAAATCGAAAAATATAAAAACTATTCAAAAATTTAGTTTTTTTCTTTTCGCCCTCGTAAACTGGGAACACCACAATGTCAGAACGCTATATCTGATATTGTAAAAAAGCTGAACAAATTATCTTTCTCTGAGTGCAAACAGCAGAACTCTACCTAAAATAGCTTAAAAGATATTAGCGGTTCAATACCAATGTTTTAGGAATTATGACAAAAAAATGTTGATAATTAATGAAAAATCGTTTTGTGAAGTATACAAAGGCGGTTCTTCCAAGCCAATTGATATACAGCTGTCAACCTGATATTTCTAAAAACGCAGACGTCTGTTCTACTGAAACCATATAAGAATATGCTACATTCATGGAGGTTTTTAGTCGTTTCGTCAAAAAATTGAAAAATATAAAAACTATTCAAAAATTTAGTTTTTTTCTTTTCGCCCTCGTAAACTGGCAACACCACAATGTCAGAACGCTATATCTGATATTGTAAAAAACCTGAACAAATTATCTTTCTCTGAGTGCAAACAGCAGAACTCTACCTAAAATAGCTTAAACGATATTAGCGGTTCAATACCAATGTTTTAGGAATTATGACAAAAAAATGTTGATAATTAATTAAAAATCGTTTTGTGAAGTATACAAAGGCGGTTCTTGCAAGCCAATTGTTATACAGCTGTCTACCTGATATTTCTAAAAACGCAGACGTCTGTTCTACTGAAACCATATCAGAAAAACCTACATTCATGGAGGTTTAAAGTCGTTTCGTCAAATAATCGAAAAATATAAAAACTATTCAAAAATTTAGTTTTTTTCTTTTCGCCCTCGTAAACTGGCAACACCACAATGTCAGAACGCTATATCTGATATTGTAAAAAAGCTGAACAAATTATCTTTTTCTGAGTGCAAACAGCAGAACTCTAACTAAAATAGCTTAAAAGATATTAGCGGTTCAATACCAACGTTTTTCAAGTTATGACTAAAATTGTTGATAATAAATGAAAAATCGTTTTGTGAAGCATACAAAGGCGTTTCTTCCAAACCAATTGATGTACAGCTGTCAACCCAATATTTCCAAATTTAAAGACGTCTGTTCTACTGAAACCATATAAGAATAACCTACATTCATGGAGGTTTTAAGTCGTTTCGTCAAATAATCGAAAAATATAAAAACTATTCAAAAATTTAGTTTTTTTCTTTTCGCCCTCGTAAACTGGCAACACCACAACGTCAGAACGCTATATCTGATATTGTAAAAAAGCTGAACAAATTATCTTTCTCTGAGTGCAAACAGCAGAACTCTACCTAAAATAGCTTAAAAGATATTAGCGGTTCAATACCAATGTTTTAGGAATTATGACAAAAAAATGTTGATAATTAATGAAAAATCGTTTTGTGAAGTATACAAAGGCGGTTCTTCCAAGCCAATTGATATACAGCTGTCAACCTGATATTTCTAAAAACGCAGACGTCTGTTCTACTGAAACCATATAAGAATATGCTACATTCATGGAGGTTTTTAGTCGTTTCGTCAAAAAATCGAAAAATATAAAAACTATTCAAAAATTTAGTTTTTTTCTTTTCGCCCTCGTAAACTGGCAACACCACAATGTCAGAACGCTATATCTGATATTGTAAAAAAGCTGAACAAATTATCTTTCTCTGAGTGCAAACAGCAGAACTCTACCTAAAATAGCTTAAAAGATATTAGCGGTTCAATACCAATGTTTTAGGAAGTATGACAAAAAAATGTTGATAATTAATTAAAAATCGTTTTGTGAAGTATACAAAGGCGGTTCTTCCAAGCCAATTGATATACAGCTGTCAACCTGATATTTTTAAAAACGCAGACGTCTGTTCTACTGAAACCATATCAGAAAAACCTACAGTCATGGAGGTTTTAAGTCGTTTCGTCAAATAATCGAAAAATATAAAAACTATTCAAAAATTTAGTTTTTTTCTTTTCACCCTCGTAAACTGGCAACACCACAATGTCAGAACGCTATATCTGATATTGTAAAAAAGCTGAACAAATTATCTTTTTCTGAGTGCA
The DNA here is from genome assembly GCF_019925205.1 of Metopolophium dirhodum. NCBI lineage: Eukaryota > Metazoa > Arthropoda > Insecta > Hemiptera > Aphididae > Metopolophium > Metopolophium dirhodum. The sequence continues at coordinate 151,441,741 of NC_083560.1, forward strand.
AACAGCAGAACTCTAACTAAAATAGCTTAAAAGATATTAGCGGTTCAATACCAACGTTTTTCAAGTTATGACTAAAATTGTTGATAATAAATGAAAAATCGTTTTGTGAAGCATACAAAGGCGGTTCTTCCAAACCAATTGATGTACAGCTGTCAACCCAATATTTCCAAATTTAAAGACGTCTGTTCTACTGAAACCATATAAGAATAACCTACATTCATGGAGGTTTTAAGTCGTTTCGTCAAATAATCGAAAAATATAAAAACTATTCAAAAATTTAGTTTTTTTCTTTTCACCCTCGTAAACTGGCAACACCACAATGTCAGAACGCTATATCTGATATTGTAAAAAAGCTGAACAAATTATCTTTTTCTGAGTGCAAACAGCAGAACTCTAACTAAAATAGCTTAAACGATATTAGCGGTTCAATACCAATGTTTTAGGAATTATGACAAAAAAATGTTGATAATTAATGAAAAATCGTTTTGTGAAGTATACAAAGGCGGTTCTTCCAAGCCAATTGATATACAGCTGTCAACCCAATATTTCCAAATTTAAAGACGTCTGTTCTACTGAAACCATATAAGAATAACCTTCATTCATGGAGGTTTTAAGTCGTTTCGTCAAAAAATCGAAAAATATAAAAACTATTCAAAAATTTAGTTTTTTTCTTTTCGCCCTCGTAAACTGCGCAACACCACAACGTCAGAACGCTATATCTGATATTGTAAAAAAGCTGAACAAATTATCTTTCTCTGAGTGCAAACAGCAGAACTCTACCTAAAATAGCTTAAAAGATATTAGCGGTTCAATACCAACGTTTTTCAAGTTATGACTAAAATTGTTGATAATAAATGAAAAATCGTTTTGTGAAGCATACAAAGGCGGTTCTTCCAAACCAATTGATGTACATCTGTCAACCCAATATTTCCAAATTTAAAGACGTCTGTTCTACTGAAACCATATAAGAATAACCTACATTCATTGAGGTTTTAAGTCGTTTCGTCAAATAATCGAAAAATATAAAAACTATTCAAAAATTTAGTTTTTTCCTTTTCGCCCTCGTAAACTGGCAACACCACAATGTCAGAACGCTATATCTGATATTGTAAAAAAGCTGAACAAATTATCTTTCTCTGAGTGCAAACAGCAGAACTCTACCTAAAATAGCTTAAAAGATATTAGCGGTTCAATACCAATGTTTTAGGAAGTATGACAAAAAAATGTTGATAATTAATTAAAAATCGTTTTGTGAAGTATACAAAGGCGGTTCTTCCAAGCCAATTGATATACAGCTGTCAACCTGATATTTTTAAAAACGCAGACGTCTGTTCTACTGAAACCATATCAGAAAAACCTACAGTCATGGAGGTTTTAAGTCGTTTCGTCAAATAATCGAAAAATATAAAAACTATTCAAAAATTTAGTTTTTTTCTTTTCACCCTCGTAAACTGGCAACACCACAATGTCAGAACGCTATATCTGATATTGTAAAAAAGCTGAACAAATTATCTTTTTCTGAGTGCAAACAGCAGAACTCTAACTAAAATAGCTTAAAAGATATTAGCGGTTCAATACCAACGTTTTTCAAGTTATGACTAAAATTGTTGATAATAAATGAAAAATCGTTTTGTGAAGCATACAAAGGCGGTTCTTCCAAACCAATTGATGTACAGCTGTCAACCCAATATTTCCAAATTTAAAGACGTCTGTTCTACTGAAACCATATAAGAATAACCTACATTCATGGAGGTTTTAAGTCGTTTCGTCAAATAATCGAAAAATATAAAAACTATTCAAAAATTTAGTTTTTTTCTTTTCACCCTCGTAAACTGGCAACACCACAATGTCAGAACGCTATATCTGATATTGTAAAAAAGCTGAACAAATTATCTTTTTCTGAGTGCAAACAGCAGAACTCTAACTAAAATAGCTTAAACGATATTAGCGGTTCAATACCAATGTTTTAGGAATTATGACAAAAAAATGTTGATAATTAATGAAAAATCGTTTTGTGAAGTATACAAAGGCGGTTCTTCCAAGCCAATTGATATACAGCTGTCAACCCAATATTTCCAAATTTAAAGACGTCTGTTCTACTGAAACCATATAAGAATAACCTTCATTCATGGAGGTTTTAAGTCGTTTCGTCAAAAAATCGAAAAATATAAAAACTATTCAAAAATTTAGTTTTTTTCTTTTCGCCCTCGTAAACTGCGCAACACCACAACGTCAGAACGCTATATCTGATATTGTAAAAAATCTGAACAAATTATCTTTCTCTGAGTGCAAACAGCAGAACTCTACCTAAAATAGCTTAAAAGATATTAGCGGTTCAATACCAACGTTTTTCAAGTTATGACTAAAATTGTTGATAATAAATGAAAAATCGTTTTGTGAAGCATACAAAGGCGGTTCTTCCAAACCAATTGATGTACAGCTGTCAACCCAATATTTCCAAATTTAAAGACGTCTGTTCTACTGAAACCATATAAGAATAACCTACATTCATGGAGGTTTTAAGTCGTTTCGTCAAAAAATCGAAAAATATAAAAACTATTCAAAAATTTAGTTTTTTTCTTTTCGCCCTCGTAAACTGGCAACACCACAACGTCAGAACGCTATATCTGATATTGTAAAAAAGCTGAACAAATTATCTTTCTCTGAGTGCAAACAGCAGAACTCTACCTAAAATAGCTTAAAAGATATTAGCGGTTCAATACCAATGTTTTAGGAAGTATGACAAAAAAATGTTGATAATTAATTAAAAATCGTTTTGTGAAGTATACAAAGGCGGTTCTTCCAAGCCAATTGATATACAGCTGTCAACCTGATATTTTTAAAAACGCAGACGTCTGTTCTACTGAAACCATATCAGAAAAACCTACAGTCATGGAGGTTTTAAGTCGTTTCGTCAAATAATCGAAAAATATAAAAACTATTCAAAAATTTAGTTTTTTTCTTTTCACCCTCGTAAACTGGCAACACCACAATGTCAGAACGCTATATCTGATATTGTAAAAAAGCTGAACAAATTATCTTTTTCTGAGTGCAAACAGCAGAACTCTAACTAAAATAGCTTAAAAGATATTAGCGGTTCAATACCAACGTTTTTCAAGTTATGACTAAAATTGTTGATAATAAATGAAAAATCGTTTTGTGAAGCATACAAAGGCGGTTCTTCCAAACCAATTGATGTACAGCTGTCAACCCAATATTTCCAAATTTAAAGACGTCTGTTCTACTGAAACCATATAAGAATAACCTACATTCATGGAGGTTTTAAGTCGTTTCGTCAAATAATCGAAAAATATAAAAACTATTCAAAAATTTAGTTTTTTTCTTTTCACCCTCGTAAACTGGCAACACCACAATGTCAGAACGCTATATCTGATATTGTAAAAAAGCTGAACAAATTATCTTTTTCTGAGTGCAAACAGCAGAACTCTAACTAAAATAGCTTAAACGATATTAGCGGTTCAATACCAATGTTTTAGGAATTATGACAAAAAAATGTTGATAATTAATGAAAAATCGTTTTGTGAAGTATACAAAGGCGGTTCTTCCAAGCCAATTGATATACAGCTGTCAACCCAATATTTCCAAATTTAAAGACGTCTGTTCTACTGAAACCATATAAGAATAACCTTCATTCATGGAGGTTTTAAGTCGTTTCGTCAAAAAATCGAAAAATATAAAAACTATTCAAAAATTTAGTTTTTTTCTTTTCGCCCTCGTAAACTGCGCAACACCACAACGTCAGAACGCTATATCTGATATTGTAAAAAATCTGAACAAATTATCTTTCTCTGAGTGCAAACAGCAGAACTCTACCTAAAATAGCTTAAAAGATATTAGCGGTTCAATACCAACGTTTTTCAAGTTATGACTAAAATTGTTGATAATAAATGAAAAATCGTTTTGTGAAGCATACAAAGGCGGTTCTTCCAAACCAATTGATGTACAGCTGTCAACCCAATATTTCCAAATTTAAAGACGTCTGTTCTACTGAAACCATATAAGAATAACCTACATTCATGGAGGTTTTAAGTCGTTTCGTCAAAAAATCGAAAAATATAAAAACTATTCAAAAATTTAGTTTTTTTCTTTTCGCCCTCGTAAACTGGCAACACCACAACGTCAGAACGCTATATCTGATATTGTAAAAAAGCTGAACAAATTATCTTTCTCTGAGTGCAAACAGCAGAACTCTACCTAAAATAGCTTAAAAGATATTAGCGGTTCAATACCAATGTTTTAGGAAGTATGACAAAAAAATGTTGATAATTAATTAAAAATCGTTTTGTGAAGTATACAAAGGCGGTTCTTCCAAGCCAATTGATATACAGCTGTCAACCTGATATTTTTAAAAACGCAGACGTCTGTTCTACTGAAACCATATCAGAAAAACCTACAGTCATGTAGGTTTTAAGTCGTTTCGTCAAATAATCGAAAAATATAAAAACTATTCAAAAATTTAGTTTTTTTCTTTTCACCCTCGTAAACTGGCAACACCACAATGTCAGAACGCTATATCTGATATTGTAAAAAAGCTGAACAAATTATCTTTTTCTGAGTGCAAACAGCAGAACTCTAACTAAAATAGCTTAAAAGATATTAGCGGTTCAATACCAACGTTTTTCAAGTTATGACTAAAATTGTTGATAATAAATGAAAAATCGTTTTGTGAAGCATACAAAGGCGGTTCTTCCAAACCAATTGATGTACAGCTGTCAACCCAATATTTCCAAATTTAAAGACGTCTGTTCTACTGAAACCATATAAGAATAACCTACATTCATGGAGGTTTTAAGTCGTTTCGTCAAATAATCGAAAAATATAAAAACTATTCAAAAATTTAGTTTTTTTCTTTTCACCCTCGTAAACTGGCAACACCACAATGTCAGAACGCTATATCTGATATTGTAAAAAAGCTGAACAAATTATCTTTTTCTGAGTGCAAACAGCAGAACTCTAACTAAAATAGCTTAAACGATATTAGCGGTTCAATACCAATGTTTTAGGAATTATCACAAAAAAATGTTGATAATTAATGAAAAATCGTTTTGTGAAGTATACAAAGGCGGTTCTTCCAAGCCAATTGATATACAGCTGTCAACCTGATATTTCTAAAAACGCAGACGTCTGTTCTACTGAAACCATATAAGAATATGCTACATTCATGGAGGTTTTTAGTCGTTTCGTCAAAAAATCGAAAAATATAAAAACTATTCAAAAATTTAGTTTTTTTCTTTTCGCCCTCGTAAACTGGGAACACCACAATGTCAGAACGCTATATCTGATATTGTAAAAAAGCTGAACAAATTATCTTTCTCTGAGTGCAAACAGCAGAACTCTAACTAAAATAGCTTAAACGATATTAGCGGTTCAATACCAATGTTTTAGGAATTATGACAAAATGTTGATAATTAATTAAAAATCGTTTTGTGAAGTATACAAAGGCGGTTCTTCCAAGCCAATTGATATACAGCTGTCAACCTGATATTTTTAAAAACGCAGACGTCTGTTCTACTGAAACCATATCAGAAAAACCTACAGTCATGGAGGTTTTAAGTCGTTTCGTCAAATAATCGAAAAATATAAAAACTATTCAAAAATTTAGTTTTTTTCTTTTCACCCTCGTAAACTGGCAACACCACAATGTCAGAACGCTATATCTGATATTGTAAAAAAGCTGAACAAATTATCTTTTTCTGAGTGCAAACAGCAGAACTCTAACTAAAATAGCTTAAAAGATATTAGCGGTTCAATACCAACGTTTTTCAAGTTATGACTAAAATTGTTGATAATAAATGAAAAATCGTTTTGTGAAGCATACAAAGGCGGTTCTTCCAAACCAATTGATGTACAGCTGTCAACCCAATATTTCCAAATTTAAAGACGTCTGTTCTACTGAAACCATATAAGAATAACCTACATTCATGGAGGTTTTAAGTCGTTTCGTCAAATAATCGAAAAATATAAAAACTATTCAAAAATTTAGTTTTTTTCTTTTCACCCTCGTAAACTGGCAACACCACAATGTCAGAACGCTATATCTGATATTGTAAAAAAGCTGAACAAATTATCTTTTTCTGAGTGCAAACAGCAGAACTCTAACTAAAATAGCTTAAACGATATTAGCGGTTCAATACCAATGTTTTAGGAATTATGACAAAAAAATGTTGATAATTAATGAAAAATCGTTTTGTGAAGTATACAAAGGCGGTTCTTCCAAGCCAATTGATATACAGCTGTCAACCCAATATTTCCAAATTTAAAGACGTCTGTTCTACTGAAACCATATAAGAATAACCTTCATTCATGGAGGTTTTAAGTCGTTTCGTCAAAAAATCGAAAAATATAAAAACTATTCAAAAATTTAGTTTTTTTCTTTTCGCCCTCGTAAACTGCGCAACACCACAACGTCAGAACGCTATATCTGATATTGTAAAAAATCTGAACAAATTATCTTTCTCTGAGTGCAAACAGCAGAACTCTACCTAAAATAGCTTAAAAGATATTAGCGGTTCAATACCAACGTTTTTCAAGTTATGACTAAAATTGTTGATAATAAATGAAAAATCGTTTTGTGAAGCATACAAAGGCGGTTCTTCCAAACCAATTGATGTACAGCTGTCAACCCAATATTTCCAAATTTAAAGACGTCTGTTCTACTGAAACCATATAAGAATAACCTACATTCATGGAGGTTTTAAGTCGTTTCGTCAAAAAATCGAAAAATATAAAAACTATTCAAAAATTTAGTTTTTTTCTTTTCGCCCTCGTAAACTGGCAACACCACAACGTCAGAACGCTATATCTGATATTGTAAAAAAGCTGAACAAATTATCTTTCTCTGAGTGCAAACAGCAGAACTCTACCTAAAATAGCTTAAAAGATATTAGCGGTTCAATACCAATGTTTTAGGAAGTATGACAAAAAAATGTTGATAATTAATTAAAAATCGTTTTGTGAAGTATACAAAGGCGGTTCTTCCAAGCCAATTGATATACAGCTGTCAACCTGATATTTTTAAAAACGCAGACGTCTGTTCTACTGAAACCATATCAGAAAAACCTACAGTCATGTAGGTTTTAAGTCGTTTCGTCAAATAATCGAAAAATATAAAAACTATTCAAAAATTTAGTTTTTTTCTTTTCACCCTCGTAAACTGGCAACACCACAATGTCAGAACGCTATATCTGATATTGTAAAAAAGCTGAACAAATTATCTTTTTCTGAGTGCAAACAGCAGAACTCTAACTAAAATAGCTTAAAAGATATTAGCGGTTCAATACCAACGTTTTTCAAGTTATGACTAAAATTGTTGATAATAAATGAAAAATCGTTTTGTGAAGCATACAAAGGCGGTTCTTCCAAACCAATTGATGTACAGCTGTCAACCCAATATTTCCAAATTTAAAGACGTCTGTTCTACTGAAACCATATAAGAATAACCTACATTCATGGAGGTTTTAAGTCGTTTCGTCAAATAATCGAAAAATATAAAAACTATTCAAAAATTTAGTTTTTTTCTTTTCACCCTCGTAAACTGGCAACACCACAATGTCAGAACGCTATATCTGATATTGTAAAAAAGCTGAACAAATTATCTTTTTCTGAGTGCAAACAGCAGAACTCTAACTAAAATAGCTTAAACGATATTAGCGGTTCAATACCAATGTTTTAGGAATTATCACAAAAAAATGTTGATAATTAATGAAAAATCGTTTTGTGAAGTATACAAAGGCGGTTCTTCCAAGCCAATTGATATACAGCTGTCAACCTGATATTTCTAAAAACGCAGACGTCTGTTCTACTGAAACCATATAAGAATATGCTACATTCATGGAGGTTTTTAGTCGTTTCGTCAAAAAATCGAAAAATATAAAAACTATTCAAAAATTTAGTTTTTTTCTTTTCGCCCTCGTAAACTGGGAACACCACAATGTCAGAACGCTATATCTGATATTGTAAAAAAGCTGAACAAATTATCTTTCTCTGAGTGCAAACAGCAGAACTCTAACTAAAATAGCTTAAACGATATTAGCGGTTCAATACCAATGTTTTAGGAATTATGACAAAATGTTGATAATTAATTAAAAATCGTTTTGTGAAGTATACAAAGGCGGTTCTTCCAAGCCAATTGATATACAGCTGTCTACCTGATATTTCTAAAAACGCAGACGTCTGTTCTACTGAAACCATATCAGAAAAACCTACATTCATGGAGGTTTTAAGTCGTTTCGTCAAATAATCGAAAAATATAAAAACTATTCAAAAATTTAGTTTTTTTCTTTTCGCCCTCGTAAACTGGCAACACCACAATGTCAGAACGCTATATCTGATATTGTAAAAAAGCTGAACAAATTATCTTTCTCTGAGTGCAAACAGCAGAACTCTACCTAAAATAGCTTAAAAGATATTAGCGGTTCAATACCAATGTTTTAGGAATTATGACAAAAAAATGTTGATAATTAATGAAAAATCGTTTTGTGAAGTGTACAAAGGCGGTTCTTCCAAGCCAAATGATATACAGCTGTCAACCTGATATTTCTAAAAACGCAGACGTCTGTTCTACTGAAACCATATAAGAATATGCTACATTCATGGAGGTTTTTAGTCGTTTCGTCAAAACATCGAAAAGTATAAAAACTATTCAAAAATTTAGTTTTTTTCTTTTCGCCCTCGTAAACTGGCAACACCACAACGTCAGAACGCTATATCTGATATTGTAAAAAAGCTGAACAAATTATCTTTCTCTGGGTGTAAACAGCAGAACTCTACCTAAAATAGCTTAAAAGATATTAGCGGTTCAATACCAATGTTTTAGGAATTATGACAAAAAAATGTTGATAATTAATGAAAAATCGTTTTGTGAAGTATACAAAGGCGGTTCTTCCAAGCCAATTGATATACAGCTGTCAACCCAATATTTCCAAATTTAAAGACGTCTGTTCTACTGAAACCATATAAGAATAACCTACATTCATGGAGGTTTTAAGTCGTTTCGTCAAAAAATCGAAAAATATAAAAACTATTCAAAAATTTAGTTTTTTTCTTTTCGCCCTCGTAAACTGGCAACACCACAACGTCAGAACGCTACATCTGATATTGTAAAAAAGCTGAACAAATTATCTTTCTCTGAGTGCAAACAGCAGAACTCTACCTAAAATAGCTTAAAAGATATTAGCGGTTCAATACCAATGTTTTAGGAATTATGACAAAAAAATGTTGATAATTAATGAAAAATCGTTTTGTGAAGTATACAAAGGCGGTTCTTCCAAGCCAATTGATATACAGCTGTCAACCTGATATTTCTAAAAACGCAGACGTTGTTCTACTGAAACCATATAAGAATAACCTACATTCATGGAGGTTTTAAGTCGTTTCGTCAAAAAATCGAAAAATATAAAAACTATTCAAAAATTTAGTTTTTTTCTTTTCGCCCTCGTAAACTGGCAACACCACAACGTCAGAACGCTATATCTGATATTGTAAAAAAGCTGAACAAATTATCTTTCTCTGAGTGTAAACAGCAGAACTCTACCTAAAATAGCTTAAAAGATATTAGCGGTTCAATACCAATGTTTTAGGAATTATGACAAAAAAATGTTGATAATTAATGAAAAATCGTTTTGTGAAGTATACAAAGGCGGTTCTTCCAAGCCAATTGATATACAGCTGTCAACCCAATATTTCCAAATTTAAAGACGTCTGTTCTACTGAAACCATATAAGAATAACCTACATTCATGGAGGTTTTAAGTCGTTTCGTCAAAAAATCGAAAAATATAAAAACTATTCAAAAATTTAGTTTTTTTCTTTTCGCCCTCGTAAACTGGCAACACCACAACGTCAGAACGCTATATCTGATATTGTAAAAAAGCTGAACAAATTATCTTTCTCTGAGTGCAAACAGCAGAACTCTACCTAAAATAGCTTAAAAGATATTAGCGGTTCAATACCAATGTTTTAGGAATTATGACAAAAAAATGTTGATAATTAATGAAAAATCGTTTTGTGAAGTATACAAAGGCGGTTCTTCCAAGCCAATTGATATACAGCTGTCAACCTGATATTTCTAAAAACGCAGACGTTGTTCTACTGAAACCATATAAGAATAACCTACATTCATGGAGGTTTTAAGTCGTTTCGTCAAAAAATCGAAAAATATAAAAACTATTCAAAAATTTAGTTTTTTTCTTTTCGCCCTCGTAAACTGGCAACACCACAACGTCAGAACGCTATATCTGATATTGTAAAAAAGCTGAACAAATTATCTTTCTCTGAGTGCAAACAGCAGAACTCTACCTAAAATAGCTTAAAAGATATTAGCGGTTCAATACCAATGTTTTAGGAATTATGACAAAAAAATGTTGATAATTAATGAAAAATCGTTTTGTGAAGTATACAAAGGCGGTTCTTCCAAGCCAATTGATATACAGCTGTCAACCCAATATTTCCAAATTTAAAGAATTCTGTTCTACTGAAACCATATAAGAATAACCTACATTCATGGAGGTTTTAAGTCATTTCGTCAAATAATCGAAAAATATAAAAACTATTCAAAAATTAAGTTTTTTTCTTTTCACCCTCGTAAACTGGCAACACCACAACGTCAGAACGCAATATCTGATAATGTAAAAAAGCTGAACAAATTATCTTTCTCTGAGTGCAAACAGCAGAACTCTAACTAAAATAGCTTAAACGATATTAGCGGTTCAATACCAATGTTTTAGGAATTATGACAAAAAAATGTTGATAATTAATTAAAAATCGTTTTGTGAAGTATACAAAGGCGGTTCTTCCAAGCCAATTGATATACAGCTGTCTACCTGATATTTCTAAAAACGCAGACGTCTGTTCTACTGAAACCATATCAGAAAAACCTACATTCATGGAGGTTTTAAGTCGTTTCGTCAAATAATCGAAAAATATAAAAACTATTCAAAAATTTAGTTTTTTTCTTTTCGCCCTCGTAAACTGGCAACACCACAATGTCAGAACGCTATATCTGATATTGTAAAAAAGCTGAACAAATTATCTTTCTCTGAGTGCAAACAGCAGAACTCTACCTAAAATAGCTTAAATGATATTAGCGGTTCAATACCAATGTTTTAGGAATTATGACAAAAAAATGTTGATAATTAATGAAAAATCGTTTTGTGAAGTATACAAAGGCGGTTCTTCCAAGCAAATTGATATACAGCTGTCAACCTGATATTTCTAAAAACGCAGACGTCTGTTCTACTGAAACCATATAAGAATAACCTACATTCATGGAGGTTTTTAGTCGTTTCGTCAAAAAATCGAAAAATATAAAAACTATTCAAAAATTTAGTTTTTTTCTTTTCGCCCTCGTAAACTGGCAACACCACAACGTCAGAACGCTATATCTGATATTGTAAAAAAGCTGAACAAATTATCTTTCTCTGAGTGCAAACAGCAGAACTCTAACTAAAATAGCTTAAACGATATTAGCGGTTCAATACCAATGTTTTAGGAATTATGACAAAATGTTGATAATTAATTAAAAATCGTTTTGTGAAGTATACAAAGGCGGTTCTTCCAAGCCAATTGATATACAGCTGTCTACCTGATATTTCTAAAAACGCAGACGTCTGTTCTACTGAAACCATATCAGAAAAACCTACATTCATGGAGGTTTTAAGTCGTTTCGTCAAATAATCGAAAAATATAAAAACTATTCAAAAATTTAGTTTTTTTCTTTTCGCCCTCGTAAACTGGCAACACCACAATGTCAGAACGCTATATCTGATATTGTAAAAAAGCTGAACAAATTATCTTTCTCTGAGTGCAAACAGCAGAACTCTACCTAAAATAGCTTAAAAGATATTAGCGGTTCAATACCAATGTTTTAGGAATTATGACAAAAAAATGTTGATAATTAATGAAAAATCGTTTTGTGAAGTGTACAAAGGCGGTTCTTCCAAGCCAAATGATATACAGCTGTCAACCTGATATTTCTAAAAACGCAGACGTCTGTTCTACTGAAACCATATAAGAATATGCTACATTCATGGAGGTTTTTAGTCGTTTCGTCAAAACATCGAAAAGTATAAAAACTATTCAAAAATTTAGTTTTTTTCTTTTCGCCCTCGTAAACTGGCAACACCACAACGTCAGAACGCTATATCTGATATTGTAAAAAAGCTGAACAAATTATCTTTCTCTGAGTGTAAACAGCAGAACTCTACCTAAAATAGCTTAAAAGATATTAGCGGTTCAATACCAATGTTTTAGGAATTATGACAAAAAAATGTTGATAATTAATGAAAAATCGTTTTGTGAAGTATACAAAGGCGGTTCTTCCAAGCCAATTGATATACAGCTGTCAACCCAATATTTCCAAATTTAAAGACGTCTGTTCTACTGAAACCATATAAGAATAACCTACATTCATGGAGGTTTTAAGTCGTTTCGTCAAAAAATCGAAAAATATAAAAACTATTCAAAAATTTAGTTTTTTTCTTTTCGCCCTCGTAAACTGGCAACACCACAACGTCAGAACGCTATATCTGATATTGTAAAAAAGCTGAACAAATTATCTTTCTCTGAGTGCAAACAGCAGAACTCTACCTAAAATAGCTTAAAAGATATTAGCGGTTCAATACCAATGTTTTAGGAATTATGACAAAAAAATGTTGATAATTAATGAAAAATCGTTTTGTGAAGTATACAAAGGCGGTTCTTCCAAGCCAATTGATATACAGCTGTCAACCTGATATTTCTAAAAACGCAGACGTTGTTCTACTGAAACCATATAAGAATAACCTACATTCATGGAGGTTTTAAGTCGTTTCGTCAAAAAATCGAAAAATATAAAAACTATTCAAAAATTTAGTTTTTTTCTTTTCGCCCTCGTAAACTGGCAACACCACATCGTCAGAACGCTATATCTGATATTGTAAAAAAGCTGAACAAATTATCTTTCTCTGAGTGTAAACAGCAGAACTCTACCTAAAATAGCTTAAAAGATATTAGCGGTTCAATACCAATGTTTTAGGAATTATGACAAAAAAATGTTGATAATTAATGAAAAATCGTTTTGTGAAGTATACAAAGGCGGTTCTTCCAAGCCAATTGATATACAGCTGTCAACCCAATATTTCCAAATTTAAAGACGTCTGTTCTACTGAAACCATATAAGAATAACCTACATTCATGGAGGTTTTAAGTCGTTTCGTCAAAAAATCGAAAAATATAAAAACTATTCAAAAATTTAGTTTTTTTCTTTTCGCCCTCGTAAACTGGCAACACCACAACGTCAGAACGCTATATCTGATATTGTAAAAAAGCTGAACAAATTATCTTTCTCTGAGTGCAAACAGCAGAACTCTACCTAAAATAGCTTAAAAGATATTAGCGGTTCAATACCAATGTTTTAGGAATTATGACAAAAAAATGTTGATAATTAATGAAAAATCGTTTTGTGAAGTGTACAAAGGCGGTTCTTCCAAGCCAAATGATATACAGCTGTCAACCTGATATTTCTAAAAACGCAGACGTTGTTCTACTGAAACCATATAAGAATAACCTACATTCATGGAGGTTTTAAGTCGTTTCGTCAAAAAATCGAAAAATATAAAAACTATTCAAAAATTTAGTTTTTTTCTTTTCGCCCTCGTAAACTGGCAACACCACAACGTCAGAACGCTATATCTGATATTGTAAAAAAGCTGAACAAATTATCTTTCTCTGAGTGCAAACAGCAGAACTCTACCTAAAATAGCTTAAAAGATATTAGCGGTTCAATACCAATGTTTTAGGAATTATGACAAAAAAATGTTGATAATTAATGAAAAATCGTTTTGTGAAGTATACAAAGGTGGTTCTTCCAAGCCAATTGATATACAGCTGTCAACCCAATATTTCCAAATTTAAAGAATTCTGTTCTACTGAAACCATATAAGAATAACCTACATTCATGGAGGTTTTAAGTCATTTCGTCAAATAATCGAAAAATATAAAAACTATTCAAAAATTAAGTTTTTTTCTTTTCACCCTCGTAAACTGGCAACACCACAACGTCAGAACGCAATATCTGATAATGTAAAAAAGCTGAACAAATTATCTTTCTCTGAGTGCAAACAGCAGAACTCTAACTAAAATAGCTTAAACGATATTAGCGGTTCAATACCAATGTTTTAGGAATTATGACAAAAAAATGTTGATAATTAATTAAAAATCGTTTTGTGAAGTATACAAAGGCGGTTCTTCCAAGCCAATTGATATACAGCTGTCTACCTGATATTTCTAAAAACGCAGACGTCTGTTCTACTGAAACCATATCAGAAAAACCTACATTCATGGAGGTTTTAAGTCATTTCGTCAAATAATCGAAAAATATAAAAACTATTCAAAAATTAAGTTTTTTTCTTTTCACCCTCGTAAACTGGCAACACCACAACGTCAGAACGCAATATCTGATAATGTAAAAAAGCTGAACAAATTATCTTTCTCTGAGTGCAAACAGCAGAACTCTAACTAAAATAGCTTAAACGATATTAGCGGTTCAATACCAATGTTTTAGGAATTATGACAAAAAAATGTTGATAATTAATTAAAAATCGTTTTGTGAAGTATACAAAGGCGGTTCTTCCAAGCCAATTGATATACAGCTGTCTACCTGATATTTCTAAAAACGCAGACGTCTGTTCTACTGAAACCATATCAGAAAAACCTACATTCATGGAGGTTTTAAGTCGTTTCGTCAAATAATCGAAAAATATAAAAACTATTCAAAAATTTAGTTTTTTTCTTTTCGCCCTCGTAAACTGGCAACACCACAATGTCAGAACGCTATATCTGATATTGTAAAAAAGCTGAACAAATTATCTTTCTCTGAGTGCAAACAGCAGAACTCTACCTAAAATAGCTTAAATGATATTAGCGGTTCAATACCAATGTTTTAGGAATTATGACAAAAAAATGTTGATAATTAATGAAAAATCGTTTTGTGAAGTATACAAAGGCGGTTCTTCCAAGCAAATTGATATACAGCTGTCAACCTGATATTTCTAAAAACGCAGACGTCTGTTCTACTGAAACCATATAAGAATAACCTACATTCATGGAGGTTTTTAGTCGTTTCGTCAAAAAATCGAAAAATATAAAAACTATTCAAAAATTTAGTTTTTTTCTTTTCGCCCTCGTAAACTGGCAACACCACAACGTCAGAACGCTATATCTGATATTGTAAAAAAGCTGAACAAATTATCTTTCTCTGAGTGCAAACAGCAGAACTCTAACTAAAATAGCTTAAACGATATTAGCGGTTCAATACCAATGTTTTAGGAATTATGACAAAATGTTGATAATTAATTAAAAATCGTTTTGTGAAGTATACAAAGGCGGTTCTTCCAAGCCAATTGATATACAGCTGTCTACCTGATATTTCTAAAAACGCAGACGTCTGTTCTACTGAAACCATATCAGAAAAACCTACATTCATGGAGGTTTTAAGTCGTTTCGTCAAATAATCGAAAAATATAAAAACTATTCAAAAAATTTAGTTTTTTTCTTTTCGCCCTCGTAAACTGGCAACACCACAACGTCAGAACGCTATATCTGATATTGTAAAAAAGCTGAACAAATTATCTTTCTCTGAGTGTAAACAGCAGAACTCTACCTAAAATAGCTTAAAAGATATTAGCGGTTCAATACCAATGTTTTAGGAATTATGACAAAAAAATGTTGATAATTAATGAAAAATCGTTTTGTGAAGTATACAAAGGCGGTTCTTCCAAGCCAATTGATATACAGCTGTCAACCCAATATTTCCAAATTTAAAGACGTCTGTTCTACTGAAACCATATAAGAATAACCTACATTCATGGAGGTTTTAAGTCGTTTCGTCAAAAAATCGAAAAATATAAAAACTATTCAAAAATTTAGTTTTTTTCTTTTCGCCCTCGTAAACTGGCAACACCACAACGTCAGAACGCTATATCTGATATTGTAAAAAAGCTGAACAAATTATCTTTCTCTGAGTGCAAACAGCAGAACTCTACCTAAAATAGCTTAAAAGATATTAGCGGTTCAATACCAATGTTTTAGGAATTATGACAAAAAAATGTTGATAATTAATGAAAAATCGTTTTGTGAAGTATACAAAGGCGGTTCTTCCAAGCCAATTGATATACAGCTGTCAACCTGATATTTCTAAAAACGCAGACGTTGTTCTACTGAAACCATATAAGAATAACCTACATTCATGGAGGTTTTAAGTCGTTTCGTCAAAAAATCGAAAAATATAAAAACTATTCAAAAATTTAGTTTTTTTCTTTTCGCCCTCGTAAACTGGCAACACCACAACGTCAGAACGCTATATCTGATATTGTAAAAAAGCTGAACAAATTATCTTTCTCTGAGTGTAAACAGCAGAACTCTACCTAAAATAGCTTAAAAGATATTAGCGGTTCAATACCAATGTTTTAGGAATTATGACAAAAAAATGTTGATAATTAATGAAAAATCGTTTTGTGAAGTGTACAAAGGCGGTTCTTCCAAGCCAATTGATATACAGCTGTCAACCCAATATTTCCAAATTTAAAGACGTCTGTTCTACTGAAACCATATAAGAATAACCTACATTCATGGAGGTTTTAAGTCGTTTCGTCAAAAAATCGAAAAATATAAAAAACTATTCAAAAATTTAGTTTTTTTCTTTTCGCCCTCGTAAACTGGCAACACCACAACGTCAGAACGCTATATCTGATATTGTAAAAAAGCTGAACAAATTATCTTTCTCTGAGTGCAAACAGCAGAACTCTACCTAAAATAGCTTAAAAGATATTAGCGGTTCAATACCAATGTTTTAGGAATTATGACAAAAAAATGTTGATAATTAATGAAAAATCGTTTTGTGAAGTATACAAAGGCGGTTCTTCCAAGCCAATTGATATACAGCTGTCAACCTGATATTTCTAAAAACGCAGACGTTGTTCTACTGAAACCATATAAGAATAACCTACATTCATGGAGGTTTTAAGTCGTTTCGTCAAAAAATCGAAAAATATAAAAACTATTCAAAAATTTAGTTTTTTTCTTTTCGCCCTCGTAAACTGGCAACACCACAACGTCAGAACGCTATATCTGATATTGTAAAAAAGCTGAACAAATTATCTTTCTCTGAGTGCAAACAGCAGAACTCTAACTAAAATAGCTTAAACGATATTAGCGGTTCAATACCAATGTTTTAGGAATTATGACAAAATGTTGATAATTAATTAAAAATCGTTTTGTGAAGTATACAAAGGCGGTTCTTCCAAGCCAATTGATATACAGCTGTCTACCTGATATTTCTAAAAACGCAGACGTCTGTTCTACTGAAACCATATCAGAAAAACCTACATTCATGGAGGTTTTAAGTCGTTTCGTCAAATAATCGAAAAATATAAAAACTATTCAAAAATTTAGTTTTTTTCTTTTCGCCCTCGTAAACTGGCAACACCACAACGTCAGAACGCTATATCTGATATTGTAAAAAAGCTGAACAAATTATCTTTCTCTGAGTGTAAACAGCAGAACTCTACCTAAAATAGCTTAAAAGATATTAGCGGTTCAATACCAATGTTTTAGGAATTATGACAAAAAAATGTTGATAATTAATGAAAAATCGTTTTGTGAAGTATACAAAGGCGGTTCTTCCAAGCCAATTGATATACAGCTGTCAACCCAATATTTCCAAATTTAAAGACGTCTGTTCTACTGAAACCATATAAGAATAACCTACATTCATGGAGGTTTTAAGTCGTTTCGTCAAAAAAATCGAAAAATATAAAAACTATTCAAAAATTTAGTTTTTTTTCTTTTCGCCCTCGTAAACTGGCAACACCACAACGTCAGAACGCTATATCTGATATTGTAAAAAAGCTGAACAAATTATCTTTCTCTGAGTGCAAACAGCAGAACTCTACCTAAAATAGCTTAAAAGATATTAGCGGTTCAATACCAATGTTTTAGGAATTATGACAAAAAAATGTTGATAATTAATGAAAAATCGTTTTGTGAAGTATACAAAGGCGGTTCTTCCAAGCCAATTGATATACAGCTGTCAACCTGATATTTTCTAAAAACGCAGACGTTGTTCTACTGAAACCATATAAGAATAACCTACATTCATGGAGGTTTTAAGTCGTTTCGTCAAAAAATCGAAAAATATAAAAACTATTCAAAAATTTAGTTTTTTTCTTTTCGCCCTCGTAAACTGGCAACACCACAACGTCAGAACGCTATATCTGATATTGTAAAAAAGCTGAACAAATTATCTTTCTCTGAGTGTAAACAGCAGAACTCTACCTAAAATAGCTTAAAAGATATTAGCGAATACCAATGTTTTAGGAATTATGACAAAAAAATGTTGATAATTAATGAAAAATCGTTTTGTGAAGTATACAAAGGCGGTTCTTCCAAGCCAATTGATATACAGCTGTCAACCCAATATTTCCAAATTTAAAGACGTCTGTTCTACTGAAACCATATAAGAATAACCTACATTCATGGAGGTTTTAAGTCGTTTCGTCAAAAAATCGAAAAATATAAAAACTATTCAAAAATTTAGTTTTTTTCTTTTCGCCCTCGTAAACTGGCAACACCACAACGTCAGAACGCTATATCTGATATTGTAAAAAAGCTGAACAAATTATCTTTCTCTGAGTGCAAACAGCAGAACTCTACCTAAAATAGCTTAAAAGATATTAGCGGTTCAATACCAATGTTTTAGGAATTATGACAAAAAAATGTTGATAATTAATGAAAAATCGTTTTGTGAAGTATACAAAGGCGGTTCTTCCAAGCCAATTGATATACAGCTGTCAACCTGATATTTCTAAAAACGCAGACGTTGTTCTACTGAAACCATATAAGAATAACCTACATTCATGGAGGTTTTAAGTCGTTTCGTCAAAAAATCGAAAAATATAAAAACTATTCAAAAATTTAGTTTTTTTCTTTTCGCCCTCGTAAACTGGCAACACCACAACGTCAGAACGCTATATCTGATATTGTAAAAAAGCTGAACAAATTATCTTTCTCTGAGTGCAAACAGCAGAACTCTACCTAAAATAGCTTAAAAGATATTAGCGGTTCAATACCAATGTTTTAGGAATTATGACAAAAAAATGTTGATAATTAATGAAAAATCGTTTTGTGAAGTATACAAAGGCGGTTCTTCCAAGCCAATTGATATACAGCTGTCAACCCAATATTTCCAAATTTAAAGAATTCTGTTCTACTGAAACCATATAAGAATAACCTACATTCATGGAGGTTTTAAGTCATTTCGTCAAATAATCGAAAAATATAAAAACTATTCAAAAATTAAGTTTTTTTCTTTTCACCCTCGTAAACTGGCAACACCACAACGTCAGAACGCAATATCTGATAATGTAAAAAAGCTGAACAAATTATCTTTCTCTGAGTGCAAACAGCAGAACTCTAACTAAAATAGCTTAAACGATATTAGCGGTTCAATACCAATGTTTTAGGAATTATGACAAAAAAATGTTGATAATTAATTAAAAATCGTTTTGTGAAGTATACAAAGGCGGTTCTTCCAAGCCAATTGATATACAGCTGTCTACCTGATATTTCTAAAAACGCAGACGTCTGTTCTACTGAAACCATATCAGAAAAACCTACATTCATGGAGGTTTTAAGTCGTTTCGTCAAATAATCGAAAAATATAAAAACTATTCAAAAATTTAGTTTTTTTCTTTTCGCCCTCGTAAACTGGCAACACCACAATGTCAGAACGCTATATCTGATATTGTAAAAAAGCTGAACAAATTATCTTTCTCTGAGTGCAAACAGCAGAACTCTACCTAAAATAGCTTAAATGATATTAGCGGTTCAATACCAATGTTTTAGGAATTATGACAAAAAAATGTTGATAATTAATGAAAAATCGTTTTGTGAAGTATACAAAGGCGGTTCTTCCAAGCAAATTGATATACAGCTGTCAACCTGATATTTCTAAAAACGCAGATGTCTGTTCTACTGAAACCATATAAGAATAACCTACATTCATGGAGGTTTTTAGTCGTTTCGTCAAAAAATCGAAAAATATAAAAACTATTCAAAAATTTAGTTTTTTTCTTTTCGCCCTCGTAAACTGGCAACACCACAACGTCAGAACGCTATATCTGATATTGTAAAAAAGCTGAACAAATTATCTTTCTCTGAGTGCAAACAGCAGAACTCTACCTAAAATAGCTTAAAAGATATTAGCGGTTCAATACCAATGTTTTAGGAATTATGACAAAAAAATGTTGATAATTAATGAAAAATCGTTTTGTGAAGTGTACAAAGGCGGTTCTTCCAAGCCAATTGATATACAGCTGTCAACCCAATATTTCCAAATTTAAAGACGTCTGTTCTACTGAAACCATATAAGAATAACCTACATTCATGGAGGTTTTAAGTCGTTTCGTCAAAAAATCGAAAAATATAAAAACTATTCAAAAATTTAGTTTTTTTCTTTTCGCCCTCGTAAACTGGCAACACCACAACGTCAGAACGCTATATCTGATATTGTAAAAAAGCTGAACAAATTATCTTTCTCTGAGTGTAAACAGCAGAACTCTACCTAAAATAGCTTAAAAGATATTAGCGGTTCAATACCAATGTTTTAGGAATTATGACAAAAAAATGTTGATAATTAATGAAAAATCGTTTTGTGAAGTATACAAAGGCGGTTCTTCCAAGCCAATTGATATACAGCTGTCAACCCAATATTTCCAAATTTAAAGACGTCTGTTCTACTGAAACCATATAAGAATAACCTACATTCATGGAGGTTTTAGGTCGTTTCGTCAAAAAATCGAAAAATATAAAAACTATTCAAAAATTTAGTTTTTTTCTTTTCGCCCTCGTAAACTGGCAACACCACAACGTCAGAACGCTATATCTGATATTGTAAAAAAGCTGAACAAATTATCTTTCTCTGAGTGCAAACAGCAGAACTCTACCTAAAATAGCTTAAAAGATATTAGCGGTTCAATACCAATGTTTTAGGAATTATGACAAAAAAATGTTGATAATTAATGAAAAATCGTTTTGTGAAGTATACAAAGGCGGTTCTTCCAAGCCAATTGATATACAGCTGTCAACCTGATATTTCTAAAAACGCAGACGTTGTTCTACTGAAACCATATAAGAATAACCTACATTCATGGAGGTTTTAAGTCGTTTCGTCAAAAAATCGAAAAATATAAAAACTATTCAAAAATTTAGTTTTTTTCTTTTCGCCCTCGTAAACTGGCAACACCACAACGTCAGAACGCTATATCTGATATTGTAAAAAAGCTGAACAAATTATCTTTCTCTGAGTGTAAACAGCAGAACTCTACCTAAAATAGCTTAAAAGATATTAGCGGTTCAATACCAATGTTTTAGGAATTATGACAAAAAAATGTTGATAATTAATGAAAAATCGTTTTGTGAAGTATACAAAGGCGGTTCTTCCAAGCCAATTGATATACAGCTGTCAACCCAATATTTCCAAATTTAAAGACGTCTGTTCTACTGAAACCATATAAGAATAACCTACATTCATGGAGGTTTTAAGTCGTTTCGTCAAAAAATCGAAAAATATAAAAACTATTCAAAAATTTAGTTTTTTTCTTTTCGCCCTCGTAAACTGGCAACACCACAACGTCAGAACGCTATATCTGATATTGTAAAAAAGCTGAACAAATTATCTTTCTCTGAGTGCAAACAGCAGAACTCTACCTAAAATAGCTTAAAAGATATTAGCGGTTCAATACCAATGTTTTAGGAATTATGACAAAAAAATGTTGATAATTAATGAAAAATCGTTTTGTGAAGTATACAAAGGCGGTTCTTCCAAGCCAATTGATATACAGCTGTCAACCTGATATTTCTAAAAACGCAGACGTTGTTCTACTGAAACCATATAAGAATAACCTACATTCATGGAGGTTTTAAGTCGTTTCGTCAAAAAATCGAAAAATATAAAAACTATTCAAAAATTTAGTTTTTTTCTTTTCGCCCTCGTAAACTGGCAACACCACAACGTCAGAACGCTATATCTGATATTGTAAAAAAGCTGAACAAATTATCTTTCTCTGAGTGCAAACAGCAGAACTCTACCTAAAATAGCTTAAAAGATATTAGCGGTTCAATACCAATGTTTTAGGAATTATGACAAAAAAATGTTGATAATTAATGAAAAATCGTTTTGTGAAGTATACAAAGGCGGTTCTTCCAAGCCAATTGATATACAGCTGTCAACCCAATATTTCCAAATTTAAAGAATTCTGTTCTACTGAAACCATATAAGAATAACCTACATTCATGGAGGTTTTAAGTCATTTCGTCAAATAATCGAAAAATATAAAAACTATTCAAAAATTAAGTTTTTTTCTTTTCACCCTCGTAAACTGGCAACACCACAACGTCAGAACGCAATATCTGATAATGTAAAAAAGCTGAACAAATTATCTTTCTCTGAGTGCAAACAGCAGAACTCTAACTAAAATAGCTTAAACGATATTAGCGGTTCAATACCAATGTTTTAGGAATTATGACAAAAAAAATGTTGATAATTAATTAAAAATCGTTATGTGAAGTATACAAAGGCGGTTCTTCCAAGCCAATTGATATACAGCTGTCTACCTGATATTTCTAAAAACGCAGACGTCTGTTCTACTGAAACCATATCAGAAAAACCTACATTCATGGAGGTTTTAAGTCGTTTCGTCAAATAATCGAAAAATATAAAAACTATTCAAAAATTTAGTTTTTTTCTTTTCGCCCTCGTAAACTGGCAACACCACAATGTCAGAACGCTATATCTGATATTGTAAAAAAGCTGAACAAATTATCTTTCTCTGAGTGCAAACAGCAGAACTCTACCTAAAATAGCTTAAATGATATTAGCGGTTCAATACCAATGTTTTAGGAATTATGACAAAAAAATGTTGATAATTAATGAAAAATCGTTTTGTGAAGTATACAAAGGCGGTTCTTCCAAGCAAATTGATATACAGCTGTCAACCTGATATTTCTAAAAACGCAGACGTCTGTTCTACTGAAACCATATAAGAATAACCTACATTCATGGAGGTTTTTAGTCGTTTCGTCAAAAAATCGAAAAATATAAAAACTATTCAAAAATTTAGTTTTTTTCTTTTCGCCCTCGTAAACTGGCAACACCACAACGTCAGAACGCTATATCTGATATTGTAAAAAAGCTGAACAAATTATCTTTCTCTGAGTGCAAACAGCAGAACTCTACCTAAAATAGCTTAAAAGATATTAGCGGTTCAATACCAATGTTTTAGGAATTATGACAAAAAAATGTTGATAATTAATGAAAAATCGTTTTGTGAGGTGTACAAAGGCGGTTCTTCCAAGCCAATTGATATACAGCTGTCAACCTGATATTTCTAAAAACGCAGACGTCTGTTCTACTGAAACCATATAAGAATATGCTACATTCATGGAGGTTTTTAGTCGTTTCGTCAAAAAATCGAAAAATATAAAAACTATTCAAAAATTTAGTTTTTTTCTTTTCGCCCTCGTAAACTGGCAACACCACAACGTCAGAACGCTATATCTGATATTGTAAAAAAGCTGAACAAATTATCTTTCTCTGAGTGTAAACAGCAGAACTCTACCTAAAATAGCTTAAAAGATATTAGCGGTTCAATACCAATGTTTTAGGAATTATGACAAAAAAATGTTGATAATTAATGAAAAATCGTTTTGTGAAGTGTACAAAGGCGGTTCTTCCAAGCCAATTGATATACAGCTGTCAACCCAATATTTCCAAATTTAAAGACGTCTGTTCTACTGAAACCATATAAGAATAACCTACATTCATGGAGGTTTTAAGTCGTTTCGTCAAAAAATCGAAAAATATAAAAACTATTCAAAAATTTAGTTTTTTTCTTTTCGCCCTCGTAAACTGGCAACACCACAACGTCAGAACGCTATATCTGATATTGTAAAAAAGCTGAACAAATTATCTTTCTCTGAGTGTAAACAGCAGAACTCTACCTAAAATAGCTTAAAAGATATTAGCGGTTCAATACCAATGTTTTAGGAATTATGACAAAAAAATGTTGATAATTAATGAAAAATCGTTTTGTGAAGTATACAAAGGCGGTTCTTCCAAGCCAATTGATATACAGCTGTCAACCCAATATTTCCAAATTTAAAGACGTCTGTTCTACTGAAACCATATAAGAATAACCTACATTCATGGAGGTTTTAGGTCGTTTCGTCAAAAAATCGAAAAATATAAAAACTATTCAAAAATTTAGTTTTTTTCTTTTCGCCCTCGTAAACTGGCAACACCACAACGTCAGAACGCTATATCTGATATTGTAAAAAAGCTGAACAAATTATCTTTCTCTGAGTGCAAACAGCAGAACTCTACCTAAAATAGCTTAAAAGATATTAGCGGTTCAATACCAATGTTTTAGGAATTATGACAAAAAAATGTTGATAATTAATGAAAAATCGTTTTGTGAAGTATACAAAGGCGGTTCTTCCAAGCCAATTGATATACAGCTGTCAACCTGATATTTCTAAAAACGCAGACGTTGTTCTACTGAAACCATATAAGAATAACCTACATTCATGGAGGTTTTAAGTCGTTTCGTCAAAAAATCGAAAAATATAAAAACTATTCAAAAATTTAGTTTTTTTCTTTTCGCCCTCGTAAACTGGCAACACCACAACGTCAGAACGCTATATCTGATATTGTAAAAAAGCTGAACAAATTATCTTTCTCTGAGTGCAAACAGCAGAACTCTACCTAAAATAGCTTAAAAGATATTAGCGGTTCAATACCAATGTTTTAGGAATTATGACAAAAAAATGTTGATAATTAATGAAAAATCGTTTTGTGAAGTATACAAAGGCGGTTCTTCCAAGCCAATTGATATACAGCTGTCAACCCAATATTTCCAAATTTAAAGAATTCTGTTCTACTGAAACCATATAAGAATAACCTACATTCATGGAGGTTTTAAGTCATTTCGTCAAATAATCGAAAAATATAAAAACTATTCAAAAATTAAGTTTTTTTCTTTTCACCCTCGTAAACTGGCAACACCACAACGTCAGAACGCAATATCTGATAATGTAAAAAAGCTGAACAAATTATCTTTCTCTGAGTGCAAACAGCAGAACTCTAACTAAAATAGCTTAAACGATATTAGCGGTTCAATACCAATGTTTTAGGAATTATGACAAAAAAATGTTGATAATTAATTAAAAATCGTTTTGTGAAGTATACAAAGGCGGTTCTTCCAAGCCAATTGATATACAGCTGTCTACCTGATATTTCTAAAAACGCAGACGTCTGTTCTACTGAAACCATATCAGAAAAACCTACATTCATGGAGGTTTTAAGTCGTTTCGTCAAATAATCGAAAAATATAAAAACTATTCAAAAATTTAGTTTTTTTCTTTTCGCCCTCGTAAACTGGCAACACCACAATGTCAGAACGCTATATCTGATATTGTAAAAAAGCTGAACAAATTATCTTTCTCTGAGTGCAAACAGCAGAACTCTACCTAAAATAGCTTAAATGATATTAGCGGTTCAATACCAATGTTTTAGGAATTATGACAAAAAAATGTTGATAATTAATGAAAAATCGTTTTGTGAAGTATACAAAGGCGGTTCTTCCAAGCAAATTGATATACAGCTGTCAACCTGATATTTCTAAAAACGCAGACGTCTGTTCTACTGAAACCATATAAGAATAACCTACATTCATGGAGGTTTTTAGTCGTTTCGTCAAAAAATCGAAAAATATAAAAACTATTCAAAAATTTAGTTTTTTTCTTTTCGCCCTCGTAAACTGGCAACACCACAACGTCAGAACGCTATATCTGATATTGTAAAAAAGCTGAACAAATTATCTTTCTCTGAGTGCAAACAGCAGAACTCTACCTAAAATAGCTTAAAAGATATTAGCGGTTCAATACCAATGTTTTAGGAATTATGACAAAAAAAATGTTGATAATTAATGAAAAATCGTTTTGTGAAGTGTACAAAGGCGGTTCTTCCAAGCCAATTGATATACAGCTGTCAACCTGATATTTCTAAAAACGCAGACGTCTGTTCTACTGAAACCATATAAGAATATGCTACATTCATGGAGGTTTTTAGTCGTTTCGTCAAAAAATCGAAAAATATAAAAACTATTCAAAAATTTAGTTTTTTTTCTTTTCGCCCTCGTAAACTGGCAACACCACAACGTCAGAACGCTATATCTGATATTGTAAAAAAGCTAAACAAATTATCTTTCTCTGAGTGTAAACAGCAGAACTCTACCTAAAATAGCTTAAAAGATATTAGCGGTTCAATACCAATGTTTTAGGAATTATGACAAAAAAATGTTGATAATTAATGAAAAATCGTTTTGTGAAGTGTACAAAGGCGGTTCTTCCAAGCCAATTGATATACAGCTGTCAACCCAATATTTCCAAATTTAAAGACGTCTGTTCTACTGAAACCATATAAGAATAACCTACATTCATGGAGGTTTTAAGTCGTTTCGTCAAAAAATCGAAAAATATAAAAACTATTCAAAAATTTAGTTTTCTTCTTTTCGCCCTCGTAAACTGGCAACACCACAACGTCAGAACGCTATATCTGATATTGTAAAAAAGCTGAACAAATTATCTTTCTCTGAGTGTAAACAGCAGAACTCTACCTAAAATAGCTTAAAAGATATTAGCGGTTCAATACCAATGTTTTAGGAATTATGACAAAAAAATGTTGATAATTAATGAAAAATCGTTTTGTGAAGTATACAAAGGCGGTTCTTCCAAGCCAATTGATATACAGCTGTCAACCCAATATTTCCAAATTTAAAGAATTCTGTTCTACTGAAACCATATAAGAATAACCTACATTCATGGAGGTTTTAAGTCGTTTCGTCAAAAAATCGAAAAATATAAAAACTATTCAAAAATTTAGTTTTTTTCTTTTCACCCTCGTAAACTGGCAACACCACAATGTCAGAACGCTATATCTGATATTGTAAAAAAGCTGAACAAATTATCTTTTTCTGAGTGCAAACAGCAGAACTCTAACTAAAATAGCTTAAAAGATATTAGCGGTTCAATACCAACGTTTTTCAAGTTATGACTAAAATTGTTGATAATAAATGAAAAATCGTTTTGTGAAGCATACAAAGGCGGTTCTTCCAAACCAATTGATGTACAGCTGTCAACCCAATATTTCCAAATTTAAAGACGTCTGTTCTACTGAAACCATATAAGAATAACCTACATTCATGGAGGTTTTAAGTCGTTTCGTCAAATAATCGAAAAATATAAAAACTATTCAAAAATTTAGTTTTTTTCTTTTCACCCTCGTAAACTGGCAACACCACAATGTCAGAACGCTATATCTGATATTGTAAAAAAGCTGAACAAATTATCTTTTCTGAGTGCAAACAGCAGAACTCTAACTAAAATAGCTTAAACGATATTAGCGGTTCAATACCAATGTTTTAGGAATTATCACAAAAAAATGTTGATAATTAATGAAAAATCGTTTTGTGAAGTATACAAAGGCGGTTCTTCCAAGCCAATTGATATACAGCTGTCAACCTGATATTTCTAAAAACGCAGACGTCTGTTCTACTGAAACCATATAAGAATATGCTACATTCATGGAGGTTTTTAGTCGTTTCGTCAAAAAATCGAAAAATATAAAAACTATTCAAAAATTTAGTTTTTTTCTTTTCGCCCTCGTAAACTGGGAACACCACAATGTCAGAACGCTATATCTGATATTGTAAAAAAGCTGAACAAATTATCTTTCTCTGAGTGCAAACAGCAGAACTCTAACTAAAATAGCTTAAAAGATATTAGCGGTTAAATACCAATGTTTTAGGAATTATGACAAAAAAATGTTGATAATTAATGAAAAATCGTTTTGTGAAGTATACAAAGGCGGTTCTTCCAAGCCAATTGATATACAGCTGTCAACCTGATATTTCTAAAAACGCAGACGTTGTTCTACTGAAACCATATAAGAATAACCTACATTCATGGAGGTTTTAAGTCGTTTCGTCAAAAAATCGAAAAATATAAAAACTATTCAAAAATTTAGTTTTTTTCTTTTCGCCCTCGTAAACTGGCAACACCACAACGTCAGAACGCTATATCTGATATTGTAAAAAAGCTGAACAAATTATCTTTCTCTGAGTGCAAACAGCAGAACTCTACCTAAAATAGCTTAAAAGATATTAGCGGTTCAATACCAATGTTTTAGGAATTATGACAAAAAAATGTTGATAATTAATGAAAAATCGTTTTGTGAAGTATACAAAGGCGGTTCTTCCAAGCCAATTGATATACAGCTGTCAACCCAATATTTCCAAATTTAAAGAATTCTGTTCTACTGAAACCATATAAGAATAACCTACATTCATGGAGGTTTTAAGTCATTTCGTCAAATAATCGAAAAATATAAAAACTATTCAAAAATTAAGTTTTTTTCTTTTCACCCTCGTAAACTGGCAACACCACAACGTCAGAACGCAATATCTGATAATGTAAAAAAGCTGAACAAATTATCTTTCTCTGAGTGCAAACAGCAGAACTCTAACTAAAATAGCTTAAACGATATTAGCGGTTCAATACCAATGTTTTAGGAATTATAACAAAAAAATGTTGATAATTAATTAAAAATCGTTTTGTGAAGTATACAAAGGCGGTTCTTCCAAGCCAATTGATATACAGCTGTCTACCTGATATTTCTAAAAACGCAGACGTCTGTTCTACTGAAACCATATCAGAAAAACCTACATTCATGGAGGTTTTAAGTCGTTTCGTCAAATAATCGAAAAATATAAAAACTATTCAAAAATTTAGTTTTTTTCTTTTCGCCCTCGTAAACTGGCAACACCACAATGTCAGAACGCTATATCTGATATTGTAAAAAAGCTGAACAAATTATCTTTCTCTGAGTGCAAACAGCAGAACTCTACCTAAAATAGCTTAAATGATATTAGCGGTTCAATACCAATGTTTTAGGAATTATGACAAAAAAATGTTGATAATTAATGAAAAATCGTTTTGTGAAGTATACAAAGGCGGTTCTTCCAAGCAAATTGATATACAGCTGTCAACCTGATATTTCTAAAAACGCAGACGTCTGTTCTACTGAAACCATATAAGAATAACCTACATTCATGGTGGTTTTTAGTCGTTTCGTCAAAAAATCGAAAAATATAAAAACTATTCAAAAATTTAGTTTTTTTCTTTTCGCCCTCGTAAACTGGCAACACCACAACGTCAGAACGCTATATCTGATATTGTAAAAAAGCTGAACAAATTATCTTTCTCTGAGTGCAAACAGCAGAACTCTACCTAAAATAGCTTAAAAGATATTAGCGGTTCAATACCAATGTTTTAGGAATTATGACAAAAAAAATGTTGATAATTAATGAAAAATCGTTTTGTGAAGTGTACAAAGGCGGTTCTTCCAAGCCAATTGATATACAGCTGTCAACCTGATATTTCTAAAAACGCAGACGTCTGTTCTACTGAAACCATATAAGAATATGCTACATTCATGGAGGTTTTTAGTCGTTTCGTCAAAAAATCGAAAAATATAAAAACTATTCAAAAATTTAGTTTTTTTCTTTTCGCCCTCGTAAACTGGCAACACCACAACGTCAGAACGCTATAACTGATATTGTAAAAAAGCTGAACAAATTATCTTTCTCTGAGTGTAAACAGCAGAACTCTACCTAAAATAGCTTAAAAGATATTAGCGGTTCAATACCAATGTTTTAGGAATTATGACAAAAAAATGTTGATAATTAATGAAAAATCGTTTTGTGAAGTGTACAAAGGCGGTTCTTCCAAGCCAATTGATATACAGCTGTCAACCCAATATTTCCAAATTTAAAGACGTCTGTTCTACTGAAACCATATAAGAATAACCTACATTCATGGAGGTTTTAGGTCGTTTCGTCAAAAAATCGAAAAATATAAAAACTATTTAAAAATTTAGTTTTTTTTCTTTTCGCCCTCGTAAACTGGCAACACCACAACGTCAGAACGCTATATCTGATATTGTAAAAAAGCTCAACAAATTATCTTTCTCTGAGTGCAAACAGCAGAACTCTACCTAAAATAGCTTAAAAGATATTAGCGGTTCAATACCAATGTTTTAGGAATTATGACAAAAAAATGTTGATAATTAATGAAAAATCGTTTTGTGAAGTATACAAAGGCGGTTCTTCCAAGCAAATTGATATACAGCTGTCAACCTGATATTTCTAAAAACGCAGACGTCTGTTCTACTGAAACCATATAAGAATAACCTACATTCATGGTGGTTTTTAGTCGTTTCGTCAAAAAATCGAAAAATATAAAAACTGTTCAAAAATTTAGTTTTTTTCTTTTCGCCCTCGTAAACTGGCAACACCACAACGTCAGAACGCTATATCTGATATTGTAAAAAAGCTGAACAAATTATCTTTCTCTGAGTGCAAACAGCAGAACTCTACCTAAAATAGCTTAAAAGATATTAGCGGTTCAATACCAATGTTTTAGGAATTATGACAAAAAAATGTTGATAATTAATGAAAAATCGTTTTGTGAAGTATACAAAGGCGGTTCTTCCAAGCCAATTGATATACAGCTGTCAACCCAATATTTCCAAATTTAAAGAATTCTGTTCTACTGAAACCATATAAGAATAACCTACATTCATGGAGGTTTTAAGTCATTTCGTCAAATAATCGAAAAATATAAAAACTATTCAAAAATTAAGTTA